>NC_044192.1:18734136-19034136 GCF_900880675.1 Sparus aurata
GTGTGTATTGGGGCAGTACAGTCAGGGTGTGTTTTTCAAGTGAAAGTGGCAGATTTATGTGAAAAAACTCAGTTCACTGAAGCCGTTAAGGGGGCAGCAGTTGAGTGATAAGCTTTTAAAAGTTGTTTTTTTTGTGAAGAGTGCAAAAAGCAAATTTGGGAAGTCAGATTAATACATATGTCGACACTTTTCTTAAACTGAGGGGTATCTTGTCTTTCAAGTTTGTACAGAAATGATCATTTTTAGATACACTTTACTAGTCTAACCAACACTCATAACTTATAGGTAAGAATTCTAGTTTTAAACTCAAGTTATCAACAGAATATAAAGAAATAACACTGTTGATATTATGTCAAAAACATCTATGTACTACTATATTTTAGTGATATCTAATGAAGGTAGCCTGTGAAACAGCTAGCCCCATGCCCTCTTTCTTCTGGTGGCCCAAAGCTCCTGGGCTTGCAGCGTAAGCATCAAGACCTACTTGGTAACTGGACTAGCTGTGCAGCTTACAGAGCTAACAAGCTAATGGCAGCTCCAGCTAGCAGCAGTCAGCGGTTACTCTCGTATACTAGTTCCCCTACACCTTCTTATGTATTGCACCTTCAAATATTGATGCTCGATGGGAAAAACACTCCCCCTGAGTTATTAATTCCTTCATGTTTGATACTGTGATGCTTTTTTAAAAATGTTTGGGCAGGTGAGGTGTATTTTTTGGCTGAGTTCTGGTAAGCACACATCAATGTTCTTTCACAGCACTGCTTCACATTCACCTATCTACACACATTCACACCCCAGTGCAAACATAGCCTTTGGTTTGCCATTGAGCAGCTCCGCTGGGAAATGGGGGTTATGTGCTCTGATGGAGGGCACCTCATTGGAAGAACTGAGAGAGTGAGGACCAGTCAGTAAAATTATATTTACAGGTTCCAGGGTCCAAAAACATCACTGAGCAAATAACTAAGTCGGCTCCTCTGCTTTTGGAGTAAATCGAGGCACTGAGAATTATTTTACCGGTGGAATATTTTGTCTTTGTCACTGCTGTAAACATGTATGTATTTCATATACATCAGGCTTGACTAAGCTTTTTTTTTTTTCTCACTTTCATTTTTCACAAATTATTCAGAATGTCACATACTGTTTGTCTTAGTTGTGTGGACAGGAAGGCTTAGCAAGAGGCAGGCTTCTAACTGGGAGAAGATAGAATCACTTACTGTTTTTCTTTAAATTTTTGTACAGGGCAAGTGAACAAAATTTTCTACAAACATCGGGTCAGTGAACTGGCTGCTGGGTTGATTCTGGACGTTGGTTTCAGTCTCATGCAGAGCGCTTATTCTCTACCAGTGAAGGCAGCTGGCTGATTGTACTGAGAAAAAGGGAAGCATTGAGGGAACACAGAAATGTCCATTGCTTTGGAAAGGTAATTAGTGGCTAAGGCTGTGAATGGGGGACAGACATGCGTGCCTTAGCAGCTAAATGGTTTTTAAGGGCATTTGCTGAGTGCAAGTGAGTGTAAGAGAAACGCACACAGTAGGGTTAGCCTGAAGCTAACAGATACTGTTGAAAAATAGACCTCAGCTCCTTGAGCTAGACGCATGTAAAGTACATAATATATAGGTGAGCACGTCACCCATTGTTTCACACATCCTTTCCATACTCCTCACTGTGTATCCTGCAGTCTGAAGTATGTGGAACACAGTGAGTCTGATGAAGTGGAGCAGAAGCAAATACAGTTGAGTAACAGCCTCTTTAATCCTTAATTTTGTCAGTTGTAAAAGTTTTATTGTGCTGGATATGTTTCGATACCGCCAGAAAAGTATAAACAATGGACAACTTAATGTCTATGTTAAGGTCATATAATAACATTGTCATGTTACTAGAAGTGTTAACTTCGATAGAATACTAGCATTAAAAAAGATACTTGTTATCTCTTTTGATGCTACAGCAGAAAGTAAAAGATTTACGAGGAACACAAAATAAGATTCTTTTTCTTTTTTAAATATTAACAACCTGCACACAGTGCTGAGACAGACAGAGTCACAGAGTGCATACCAACACAATTGTGGGGCTGGTATTGTGAAATTTTTTTTTAAGTCAAGTACTGATACCTTGACTTCGATACCAGTTCCTGATCAACCAATCAAGCCTAATCCAATATCAAGTAAAACATTTAAAACAACCACTCATAGATACCAGCCACCTAAATATGCCAGATTTTCCCCCCGCATTATTCCCAGTGACTTTAATGAAAAGAAATGAATGTGAACAATCCTATCTCTCTATATTAAAGGAAGTGAGATTATAGTTCCTGAATCCAACCCTTTGTCTGGATCTGCACCAGAAGTTAATGGCGTCTGTTCTTGGCTAACACCCATCTTCCACCCTAATTTTGTGGAGATCCCTTCAGTAGTTTTAGTGTAATCCTCCTGACAAACCAACCAACACACAAACACAGGCTGAAACATAACCTTCTTGGTGGAGGTAATTATGTTAATATTTATGCATCCTCGGGTTAAAGATCTGATTGTAGATCTGCCCTCTTTTTTTTCAAATAGCTATCGAATGCGGCTGTCGTATTGTTTTAAACAGGTGTTAATGATAAAGAATCATCAAGTATACATCAATGTCATCAGTATCTGAATATATTCCGAAGTTTTCACGATAAGAATAGTATTTTACACATTGGTCCAATGCATTGAGGGAGTGAGGCGCACAGTGTAATGAGAGCTCTTATCATCACATGACACATCACCTTCCTGTGTGCTTTGGATATGAACCTCGATGTAAGTAGCCTCGAAACCTACACCCTGAAATTTGATTAAAAGTTATTTAAGGCAAGCTCTGTGTGTGCGTGTGTGTGTGCGTGCGTGCCCGCGTGTCTGTGTGTGGAGGCATTTTTCATAAGAGGGATGATATCATACTCCCTATAAGACTCCCACAGGAACAGTGCTATGCATCATTTTCCCCTTTTTATATCTCTGCAGGTTTTCACTTCTTCCCTGTTAGTTTCTCCAGTAGTTGTAATGTTGTTGGCCGATATAGGCGGTAGTTTGCTTTTGATTGCACTGTTGTTGATTTATTGTTCTAGTTTAATTACAGCACAACAGTTGGAGTACCTTAATGTGCATTTGCAGAGGCATTACGCTTGATCCCCCTCGAACAGTGTGTAGATTGAGTGGGGAAAAAAAAGAAGAAGGAAAAACCGTGCAAAGAAATAATGGCATTTAAATTTAGAGAAATATAGATTAAAGCCCACGAAGATAGTCCTCTACTCCACAGTTGTTTTTTTCTTTCTTTTTTTTTTTAATTTTCAGAGCGTTATGTTTCATCAAGTCCCTGAGTTAAATCGCATGTCATTCCAGACTGACATGAAGCAATTAGGTCTAATGAAAGATTCATGTTCTTGCTGTGCTCACTGGGAGAATTTATGATTTGAGTTGGAGAAAAAAGATAACTGTGCTTGGTCGGGGGAGACTAAAAAAATGCAGTCAAGAGCACATGCTACTGTCGCCCAGATCGTTAAGAAGATGATGATGGTCTACCTCCACAAATGAATAATATAGCTATTAAGGCGCCACATCCCAGTGATTTTGCACATTTGTAACTTACTCCAAGCTCTGCACAGATCGAGCTCCTGCTGTCTGTTTTCATCTAGCAGTCATGGATGTCTGGATGGAAGCCACCCTGACGAGCTGTTGTAGCCACTGAAAGAGCCTGCGATTGTCTGATACGTGTGGATTATATTTCCCTTCAGCCTGACTGTTTTATTCCACATCGCCGAGGTTGCCGGTGATCATTAGCAATCTTTCCACTCATGTCTCACATAATGAAGTGAATGAAGTGTCATTTTCAATCAATTGCTATGTTGATCCAACTTAATTAGTACTTTAGAGGATACAAAACAAGATTAGGTAACTCACTCTTCTTGATTGCCAGGGCTGTTTGTTTTGGCTTTGAATTAACCGGGATTCTACCGCCACACACACACACTTGCTGTTACTGCCTCTTTTATTTCTCCACTGCTTCTTTCATATTATTTTCTTAATTTCTGTAAAAAAAAAAAAAATATGTAGCTATGAGCCACACTGATTATTTCCCAGCTTTTAAGATAAACACGTCAATCATGCATTATTCTTGCAGTCGTGCGGTTGACCACATTAATAGAAATCTTTACTGAGGACAGGCAGTTGTTCGAGTAAATAAAATGTGTTTAGCTTTATTTTAAAGATGTGACTATGTCTCTCCGATCAGTTAGTTGTTTTTGACATGTTAAACTGTATGATTCATACAACCTGGCTGGAATACTTGTTTGTGAATGCAGTGCACTTTGTCTCTCACAGCTTGACACCCCCCATATAAAGGCTGGAGGTAAAAGAGCAATGCCATGTTGTCATGGTGCCCGACAGAAGGAGTCCTGCCTCCTGGAGGTAATGAATCGAGATGAGGATTGCTCCCGGTAGACCATGTACAAGAAGCACTTGACTTTAAAGCAAAGCTCTCTGACTATAAGGCCTTACAGGGGGTATCTATGGAGGACAGGGTATGGAAAATTCTATACCGGGATCCAGGGACATCCTCCTCGGGGATGAAGATGAAAATACCAGCCCTAACGTATGTTTTCCTGGTGAGAGGGACTGAGGCAATTTTTCCAAGAGCTCCAGAGATCTTGCCAAGCTCCCACTGATGAAATCTGATTTATTGTAAATAATGACGTTTCTCCCCTGATTGTTTTGAGACAATCAAATAACGGATATTAAAGTCATTGTGGAATTTATTTGGTATCATGAATCACGATACACAATTTTGGTTGTCCAAATGAACACTTCAGAGCAATTGTTAAAATCAGATTTCTGCCAGAATGAAATACTTGGAATGGCGGCTGGAAATCACAGTTGAATTTAATTTCCAATGATCACGCAGTTCAATAACATTACCATCATCTAAACAATATGTCCTGTTATTTTCCAAACCAAGTGTCTGTAAATATTATAAATCTCAGAAGGTGGATGCAGTGTATTTCAATTAAAGTAATCTTCATAATCATTTAGGAGATCTATCTTCTGATCACTTTGTATGGCAACCACAATCCATTCATATAAAATGTCATCTTTTCAAGTGACCAAACCGTGCATTGATTCTTGCTCCACAACCGGTTTCCAGTCCACTTGATGGTAAAGGTCAGTCTCTGAATTCCCCCCCCCCGCCAACCTCCATTTGCTAAAATCTAGTAAAGCCTTTGAGGTAAAATGTTGTCTTGCTTTACAAAGGCACCGTAGATTACATTGTCTATGAAGCGTCACTTCAAATTACATCAATAGTCATTTTGTATAAAACAAATTAATTTTTTATCAGTGGCTACAAAATGGTGTAGTGTTGCCAAAGTCAGTGTTTGGAAGCAAATTAGGTAGGACCACACTATTAATTGAAATATTGACAAAATCTCAGGAAGCTGCCTTGGTTTGATAAAGGTAAAATGTGTGACAAAACAGCATTATTATAAATTACCGTAGTACTGCAGAGATGCCCTGGCCTGCAAATCCTGTGCTCCAGATATTGGAGAACATGTATGTTTGAAAAGACTAAGGGGTGTTGCAGTATACTATTACTGGCGAAAATTTTGGTATTTATAAATTAAATATTGATATTGTGTCAATAATACTCATAAGATAACACTGAAACCTCAACATTTTGATGCCATTATGAAATGTTTTATAATGACAACATAGCACTTTTAATAAAAATCTAATTGCATATTGCTAAAAACAACAGTTAATTCACAAAGCATTGCAAATACTACTTCATTAAATGTTTACTTAAGCTAAAAAAGTAGTCGGCTCAGGAAATAGAGTGGGTCATTCACTGATCAGTGCGGTGGCAGTTCTATACCCATCTCCTTCTTTCGAGGTGTCCTTGGGCAAGACATTATGCCCCAGTTGTCTCTGGATGGATGGGGCCAGTAGTTTGGCTGCATGGTATAGTTAAAAAATCATATTGTGATTATTTTGACAGATACTATTCACAATTAGAGGGAATGATCATTTCTGCAGCATAATGTTAATTTTCAAAGTAAAAACCATTAATCTCGCTGAATGGACAATTTGTTGTGTTCTGTACCAAAGAAACATTTGTAGGGAATCATTGCAGCAATACATCACAACACCACTCCATTTCTTAACTTTTGTTATTTTGATTATATTTCCATTAATTGTGCAGCCCTAGCAGGCACCTCACATGGTAGTTTGGTGCCATTGGTGTGTGAACGGGTGAACGAGAGGCAAATTGGATGACAGCGCTATATAAATGCAGACATTTACCCTTGAGCCATTTTAAATCGACCAGTTAGAGCAACTCTTCTCTTTTGAGGGCAACACACAGAGAGGGAATGACAAGTGTTAAAACACCTGCATGCCTTGTTTTCTGTGTAAGCCTGCGAGCTGGCAGCATAGTAACAGACATCGTTGCCAGTTGACACATGGCAGCCGTCCAGATAAGCAGCAATTTTATCGTACTCAACGCCCCTGATTGGTACAAGGCTACTGTACCCTGACTACTTCTGTCTCTAGGGTGCATTAGTATGTGCCACAGGTGTCAGCTGACGCAACACTACGTGACAGGACTTTGGTTAGTGTTGCACGTGTATGAGCGTCCACCTTTTTTCCCTTTATTCTGAGAGGAGGAGCAGTGTTCTTTTACAGTAGAGTCCAACCCCTAGGATCTTCTGAACTTTGTTGTACTCATCCTGCAACATTCCTTTACCACCTCCTGTAGCCACAGTGCTTTCTAGACTTGATTAATTTCCTCCTCCTGGGAGAACAGAGAGAGATTCATCTGTCTTGCACTCTAGCATTTGTAGTCACAGCCATTCTCTGTGATGATGGAAGCTTAACACAACATCATCTATATCCCTCCAGTCTCGCTGATGTGTCGTATCAACCTGTAGTTGTACCTGCACTCATTTTCAGAGAAAATGAGAGGTGCAGGAACACTAATTATTAAAAATGAATTTTGCCGGGGCCCAAGCTGACTCATTATTCATCTTGGTTATTGCTAGCAGTTTGGATCAGCCTTCGTGTGCCAGAATTGGTCCATTTGTCTCTGTCAGGGGTGGGCCCTTGACAGATGTGCCAATATGGCTGCCGAAGTTCTGTGCTGGGGGAGAGGCATCTTAATTCTCCATGATGTATCACACTGGCAGCAACCAATTTAGCAGAATTGAGCTCCAAATCATCTTACTTCCCACTGCTTCTGACAATCTGTTTCCTTTCTCTAGACGAGGTAAATATATTAAGCATGGAAATAAATTAGGGATTCCCACGCCCTGAGCTAAATCAGTGAGTTTTTGTTGGAGTTGATTGTTAGTATTGTCACATTAGCATGCTCAGAGAACAGTATCCAGGCCTGTGCCGCCAGGATACATAAAGCGAGGGCCCAGTGCACAACAACTATGATAAATATGGCCAAATGTTCTATTCCTCTGTTAAGGACAGATTGATGTATTAGACCGACAGGTTTGTTGTGCAAACCTAATTAATTTAATTTCAGGTGTCACATGGCGTTGGTGTGCCTTGTGGCAGCATATTAGGCCTAGTTGGTGGCTCAGCTCCAACATAATGGATGTGGACATGCTCGGCCTGCTGGGATTGCAATATTGAGGAAGTGTGAGATTGCCAGCCCACAGGTTTTCTCTCTAATGTGGTTATGCTGATGAGCTGGAATGAGCTAGCTAGCAGCTCAGCAAATTTTTAAACACATAATCATGATGACTTACTTCATAATGAGTACATATCCCCCCAAGAGGTGAGGCGCTAACTGTAGGGTGCAGGGCTGTAATAGTGGCATAATGGCAAAAATGTTGGAAGACGTGCAATGCCTCGCTTGAATTACAAAACAATGATTGATTGGCAGTTACATGTTGAAATGCCGCGAGGTACGTTCACATAAGATTGCACTTAGAGCTGCGAGGCACGATTTATGGCTTTAAGCACTGCATCACTTCTAGATAACCGAAGTTCGCAGCCTTGTTATATTGTTTATCCCGTGCTGCTATCTCTAGTTTACTGAATTACACTGCTAACTATTGATTCCTGTCTGGATTCTAAATTATAAGAACACTGGCTGTGTAAACATGTAGCCATTGTTGTCCCTGCTTAGCTTGCAGAACAACGGCAACATAGAAGAGTAATGGCTGCTGTGGGGGTGAGCTGAGCTCAGAGAGGGCAATAGCTCAGAGTGGTTCAGGGCTTTTTTTAATGTACTGTGTTATTCTCTGAGCTAATGGTGCCTGCGTGGGTGGGGGATATGGTTTGGTTTAAAACAATCTGTAATCAAAATATGCTGATTAGATTTTTCATAATTGCATAAATATTCGGTCTATAAAATCCGGTTATTTATCACACTTACTGTTGGATAGCTTAAAGTATGGTGAAAGTTAAAAACTCTTCACATCGCCCCCTCAGTGCTGCCATAAAATCCGAAACAACCTGCACCATTATTTCTCTGCAAACCCAAAGACATTTATGTTAATTTAGGTTTTCATATTCTCAGAGTAGCAGGCAGAGGGAAGATCACTCAGGCCTGTCATTCTTTGTCTTGTTGAGTCTCATTACTCATTTAAGTGGGAGCTCATATACCTGCGAGGGGTAATAAATAATGTAGATGTATCGTGAAATTATTGGGGTGGAAGCTGTTCCCTGCTTTATAAAAATGTGTGATCGTCCAAACCTTTTGTGCACTAAGCAAATACCTTCTCTGATTTTCTGTCAGTGTCTTCCGCTTTTAAAACTGGAAATGAGACTCTTCATTCAGCATCAGTAGGCAGGATTTATAAATGGACTGTGATTGAGTTGAGCAAATTTAATCATCATGTTAGAACATTTGGTGAGTGTGCTAATGTGTCCAGTTTCAGCCATTTCCCTGTCATTTTCTGTTTCAAAAATAGGTTTTTAGCCCATCAAAGCAGCAGAGGGAAACTTTGAGGCTAGAGGCCAAAGGGCCACTTTGTCAGTCATCCATGTGCATACCACTGCCTCGGCTATTTCACGTCATTAGCTGCTTCAGCAGCATCACCAAGCATATATTTTCATTTCATTTACTTGCCATTTAAGTAAGCAGATTTCTCGGTGCGTGTGTCTGTAGGAGGAAAGGTGCAACAAAGAGAGTCTGTGGAGGGGAAGTGGGAATTTGTACTTTTTAAGAGCAAACTTATTATGTATTTTTATGTCCATAGCAGACCTGCCCACGCAAACTTTAATTATAAAATGGATGTAAGTGATCTTGAACAGAATTCACCTCTCCTTTGGGATTAATGTTCTCGTCCTCTGTGTCAGCATCCTCCTCCCTTCTATCCCTTAATTTCCCTCCTCATCTATCTTTCCAAACGCTGGCCACATCTCCCCTCTGAGCAGGGGGTTTGTGTGTGAATGCTTTGGGGGTAGCGAGTAGGGTGAGACACAGACTGGATTAAGGCTGGATTTAAAATGGCCGCTTGCTGTGCTTAGCTCAACACTCATCCTGGGATGTGGTCATGTGCTATCTTGTGATTTGTGGCCTAATTAGCGGTTTTGGGGGTATGCACGAATAAAGAACTTGCACAGTTCCTCTGCCTCTGTTTTAATTTCTTCCCTCTCTGTACAGGCTGGCACATGTACCCACATATGCACACAATCTCCCACTCTCAAGCTGTAAAAAAAACCAAAAAAAAACAAGCAAAAGATGACTGTGAAACCACAGGAATAAGTTGCAGACAGAAGGGTGTAACTGTGCAGAGAGAAGCCTCTCCACAAGGCCAATTTATCATCATCTGCCGGAATAAATAAATGCTTGCTTGTTTAGTTCAGGTCAAAGTGCACAGCTGCAAAAGTTACAGATAGGAATTTGGCTGGAGATGATGCTCACCTCTGCCAAGAAGGTTATGTTAAGGTGGCCTCTGGCTGTCTGTTTCAGTCTGTTACCAACGTATCTCACACTAATGGCTGGGATTGGCTCGGGCCTCGTTGTGTTCAGCTGTGATCTCTTCAGAGAGTTCACGCAACAAACAGGAAGGCACCTATTAACTGTGGCGACTCTATGACCTTTCTTATACAATAACCATCATCTAAACTTTGGCTATACACAACCGTTGTACTGTATTATTATCTCCTCAAGAAACGGCTGCATATGAAAGTGGTGGTTAACTCGTGAGATTATTAGGGCATAGACGAGATTTTCGCTCTGTTAAGTGGGTTCCTGTTTGTGCCTTGCTTTTCATAAATATTTAAATGCCTCTTACTGATAAACAAATCAATCTGAACTTGTCAGTATGTGAAAATATTGCTACTGCAGCTGCTGCAGCTACTTGTAGATGTACTTCTAGAGATTAATTGTTATTTTTATATCTTTCCTTTGAGAGTGAATCTCTTTCCTGGTGTGTGAGTGTGCCTTTTTTTGTATTTCTGTTTCGACGAACAGAAATAGAACAGCTCATAAATCTTCAATAATTTCTATGTCAGGACTACAGTCCGTGGATCTCTGTATCATTCCCAGACAGCTTGTGTACATGTGATTCGCAGAGCTGATCTCCACTTTGGGTTGAAAGTCTTGTCTTCCTCCCCCTGACTTTGTTTGCAATTTGTGTCTGATATTCAACATTACCACCAATATTAAATACAAGTTGCATCCACACATTGTAAAGAAGAAATGTGGAATGCATTGTGCGGTATATCTACTACTATGTCACATTTGAGACATTTTCAAGGGATATCATGGTTGTTTAGGGGAGGTTTATTGAGCCATTCTCCAGTTCTGACAGAATAAAATTGATAGTGCAGGACCAAACACCTAAAATAGCAGCTCTCGCAAAACAACATGTACACGCAGGCGAAACAAAACACCAGATAACATGTCATCTGAAGGTTCACTGTGTGGGTGGAGATATTTCACCTCTGCCTTCTGACTCTGGCTAATGGTCTGCTTAGCGGTGACCTCATGCTGTGGGGGTCACCCTGATGCCATGACAGGCAGGTAAGTGTTAGGCTTCTGTGTGTCTCAAAACCTCTGTCCCTTGGGAGACAGCAGTCTGCCTGTCTCTTCATGCCCGTCCCGGTTTTATCACTGCTGTGACCCATAGTCAAGACCCGCAGTCTCATCCTCCTGCCTACCCTTAGTCAAAGAGACAACGGCCCTCTAGCAGGCATCTACCGTCGCTCCCTCTCCCCTCCCTATCTGATGGCCAGCTGCTTTGTAGGAGACTGGTGACACAATTGGTTCAGTAATCTTTGAGATGTGTTTGGCATTTTCAGCCACGCTAGCTGTGTGGCTTCAGGCATTGCAATGTCCGACTGTCTGTCGTTCCACCCCTTTGGTCCAGACTGAAATTTCTCTTGGATGGATTGTCATGAACCTTTTGTACAGATGTAGATGATGCCCAGAGGATGAATCCCATCGACTTTGGTGTACCCCCGCATTTTTTACCATGATAAGCAGGTCAAAGTTTGAACTTGAAAGATATCTACAGATCATTTTGATGGATTGGCACACCATCTTGTCCAATCACTACTTTACTGATCCCTTGGCTTATCCTGTACTTCCATTAGTGGTTCAAATATTTAACCTGTAAAGTATCTACACATCTACTGGATGGATCTACCAGTTGATTTTGATGATCTGTTGGTTTTTCCTGTATTACCACTAGCAGGTCAAGGTTTTCACTTGTAATTAGGGATGTCCCGATCAGGTTTTTTTTACCCCGATCCCGATCCGAGTCCTTTAATATTTAGTATCTGCCGATACCGAGTCCCGATCCGATACTTGGCCTTAACTAATATTTTCCTAGATAATACAGCTGTATTAAGAAAAAAAGTACCTGCATCCAAGCTGTTCCTTAATAGGTTTTTATTATTTTGTTGATTTTGGGGATTCAAAAACTCCAGGTGACGAAGAAAACCCTGATCCCCTATTACGGAGATGAGCTGGTTTTCCAGAGCGAGTAATTTGATGACCCTCTCTGTATTATTTGTGGACATGTCGCTGAGGATATTTCTCATAACTGAAAGTATCCGCGACTGTTTGCTGCTTTGGTCTCCTTGCCTGTACTCTCGAGTGAACACGTTGTATTCTTTGAGTTTTTGTTTGGTATATGCTGTATCAAATGAGTAGTAAAATGCAGCTCCGCGAAACGGAGTCGCCGTTGGACTGCTTTCGCTTTCTAATTGACGTTATTTCCACACGGCAGACACTTTATTCACAGGTTTTCACAGAGTAACACCACGCGCGCGTCTGTGTTCCGCCACAAATTCTGCTCTGACGTAAAAAAAAAAAAATCGGGCTTGGGTCCACGTTCAAAACTGCCGATTCCGATCAGCGGAAAAATGCCCAGATCGGCTCCGATCCCGATCCTACAGATCGGATCGGGACATCCCTACTTGTAATACATCTACTGGATGAACTGGCACAACATCTTGTACAGACAATCATGGTACCTAGAGGATGTATCCTAATTTATTTGGTTATCCCTCCACCTTTCCTATATTGCCACTAGCAGGTCAAAGATTTACCTGTATAGTATCCCCACATCTCCTTGGTGGATTGGCATTGATTATTCAAAGAATTCATGACTCTTGGAGGATGTACCCTCATGACTTTGGCAACCAGTTTTACTTTTCTCTAAAGCCCCAATGACACTCATATTTGTGGTTTTAAGAGAAACGTCTCAGCAATTGAACTATTGTATTGTTTCTTAATCTTAAAGTTTTCGTTAACGTTACCATCAGGTCGAAATTTTGACTTGCACAATATTTGGTTTATGAGCAAACACCTGCAAAACTAATCAAATAAACATCAGCCTCAGCTGTACTTTAAGTGTTAATTAGCAGATGTCAATATGCAAGGCTTGCAATGCTGTAAGACTTGCAGCTTACTTCATTATTTTATATGATTATACTTGAAGAAGGTGCCATAAGACATTACACATACAATGTCAGTCTTCTAAAAGGGAGTTTTGATCCATGAGACTATTTTAGCTAGATATGCTTTCTAATGTCATTAAAATGATTGATGTATCTAACTCAACTTTAACCAAATGTGTATTTAAAACTGTCCCAAGACCAAGGGAACACTATATAGAGACCCTATTTCCCTTAATACCAGCCAGCATTGTCCTTGTTAAAACTCTGCACTCCCGCCAGCGAGTTGAGAAAGTGGTAACGGTGTGCCAATAGTCAGGTGCGTAAGTCCTAGCTTAGTGGAAGTTCCGAGAGCCAAAGAAGAGATAATTAAACTAATGGATGAAGCTGCATAAATGGAATCTGAAGGTAAGACAGTTCACAAAGAGGTGATGGCTTAGAGTGAGATAAGGCACCCGCTGAAAAGGAGTGCAACAATAGGAATAGATGGAAATAGTGATGTGTCAAATTGGAGATGGATTCTGTTATATTTTGTGTGTGTGTGCATGTTGGTGCACAGTCTAAGCATGCACAGCTCTGATTTATTCCATTGAGAGAACCATATCGTGTGCTGCTTCCGCTGAACAAACAATACCAACATAAATGCGTGCAGTGCACATGTCCTCACACACTTCAGCCTTCGTGCTCCATCTCCATTGTAAGAGTCCTCTAATTTGAATAATGACTGAAATACTCTCTGATTATTTTCTTAATACAATATTGACTTTAATTTGAACACAGTGGCCATTTCTGATATGGAAACGTCCATCACATGACCAGCTGCAGGACATTTATGAGTGCCGAGGTTAGCGTCTGTGCTTCCGACAGTTAGCTGATATGAAACAGTTGCCCTTGGACAAAGCGGAGTAATGTAGCGTCACTAATCAGCATTTCACTTTGCGACTCTACAGAAGAGGTGTGTGTTCCGCTCCACAGAGTGCTCACCTCTATCTACTGTTTACAATTAACACAAGGTTTCCTTACACTGATGCAGTATTGGATTGATGTCAATTTGCAGCGATACACAGAGAGGCTGGACCCCGAGAGAAAACATTTACTTCGCTTTATACTGTGTGGAAAAACACAATTTAAATGCACAACTGTGAAGTTTAAAGGAAAGAGCTTTTATGTGTCCGCCTTTTTAAATGTATTTTTTGCTTAATTTATGCAAAACCATCTCTCCTGAACTTAGTCATTAGCCGGACAAACATGCGGGTTGTAAACTGAAGCTAAATTAAACAAATTAGAGGGAAGTGTGTTTTATAAAAACATCTCATGCATCAAATATAAACGCATTCAAGCCAGATCTAAATAAAGATCCCTGTAGAGGAATAGTTTGTTAGACGGAATAAAATTTGCCGGAGAGGCTGCTACTGAAACAACTTTTACAGAATCGTGAAAATGGGTGCAGGTTACAAAAACACCTGTTTGAAACATTTGGCCATAATTTTTGTGAAGCCCATTGTCATGAATTATTTCTTGCCCTTGCAGAGGATGCATCCTATTTTCTTTTTACATAAGCAGCTAAAACATAGGATTGTTTCAAGTTGCATACTACTACTACTACATACCCGTGGAATTTGATACCAGTACATTATAGCACCACAACATTGCACAATTAAATTGCATAATGAGATGTTTAAATAAACCCCCAAAGCTAATTTTTTTTTAATTGCATCATCCAGTGAGCACGCTATATTTAGGCTGCTTATATTCGGGCCAAATGCAATTACTGGTCAGTTTTTTACTGCTACAGTTTGATAATTTGATTACACAAATGAATCTTTGTTTTGAGCTTTGTGTGCTTTGGAGATGGTTGAGCTTGTTTGTGTGGAGGTCACCATTTGACACAGTGAATGCACACAAATAATGAACAAATTTGTCTACTTAAAATACTGCCATTGTTATAACAAATGCACAAATTGTCTAGCACTCTATTCAAACATTGTTTGGATTTAATCCACAACTCAGAGCCCCGATGCACCGGGTCGGCTTCAGAGAATTCGCGCCAACAAAGGCTGCCTGATCAGTTTGTGTCACCTCTTGATTAAAGTTTCATTTAACTGTTAACATTGGCAGCTTTTTACGTCCTGATGAAACTGAATTTAAATCACATTAAATAAAAACAAGTGCATGGTTTGAATCCTAAATTAAATATTGTCAACACTCAACACTTGCATTATGTTACTATTCACTAAATAACCAAAGAGAATAGAAAAAAAAAATAGCTGCATCATTCACTGAAGGACATAAACTCGTAGCACACTTAATTTCGGACATATTCTCATGCAGAAAAATAAAATGGGCTTCTGATAACTGACCTTGGTTTATTATGTAAGCAAATTAGTTGAGAACACTTAAACTCAATAGCTATGACATGCCAAATTTATAGTTTTAAAAAATGTATTTTGCCTTCAAGTTAGAGGTGTGGATCTTCACTTTCTCAGTTAGAATAACACACTTTTTTTGTATTGCTATTATTTTTCTCTCCAGTGTCATGTAATTAAATATTAGAATGAGTTAATCATTATACTGGTAAGCAGAGTTATCACATAGCTGTGTTTTTAGCATAACAAACCATATATCAGAAGAGGAATTAACAAGATAGATGTGTTTACATTGGGCTGTCACGCACTGAGCACTCATGCAGTGGACTCTAATCATTCAGGTCACACCCGTTTCTCTTTGCTTGGAAAGGTGGATATCGGAGGTAAGCTAATTATTTTGTGGACATACGTGCAGAAAGATACCACAGTCTACAGCTGTTTGATCTGACAGAGCGGGCTGTCCACCTGCTGCTTCTTCTCCAATCACCTGCCTTGCCTGTCGTCGAACAGCAGCTGTTCTGTGAGGCAGAACAAACAGGGACATGTAGAGAGTTACGGCCCACAACTGCACCCATCTCATTTTACTTAAGGACAATGTATAAGCTAGTTTTGCAGGACCCATTCAACAATTGAGACCTACAAGGGATGCATTGTTATAGTGTGTGATTTTGACTGGTAGTAGTAGAGTTACTACTTAATACATTTGTCAGAATTGTCACATGTCTTGTATTGTGTGCTGACCATCCAGCGATCTCTTCAGAAGTGAAGCTTCAGAAACATTTGTCGGCATGTTGGCTCCTTGCCATATTGAAGAGGAAGCTGTTTAAGTTTTTGAATTGTAGGGGAAGCTCTTCCTCATGGGACAGAATGTATTTCTGTCCCTCTTTTTCTTTACACAAGGTCCTGGAGATTATTTTTACAGACTAGGGGATGTTGTACTTAGGCAGCAGCCAACACCCAAGAACAGGAAGCCACAATTTCTATGAAAGTCCACGAGATGGAAGCAGATAGCGCCAAGGGAAAACAATATTTTGGCTGGAGCTCATTCTGGTGGCCAATTAGACCCCAATGCTTGTATGATTTACCACTTCCTCTACCTGCTTTTATGTGTTCAGGGCTGCTGTGCGGAACACAATGAACCCTGATTAAAGATTGAGCTCAGGCTCAGAGACAGCAGCGGCGCCATTCTTATCAAATGCCTACTTCACAGAACTCGGCAAGACCACCTGAAATCAATGGATGGATGGTTTAGTACACTGACAATACTCAGAGCAAGCATGTTTAGACGTTTTAAGTATTGCTAGTTTTGTACAAAAGCACTTCACTGATACAAATGAATCTGCAAATGCTTTTGCTTTTGAATGCACAGTTCTCCCAAAGGCCTCATATAGGCGCCTAACCAACTACTCAATATTTGATCTCTTGGCAATGCTTGATACATAAATGTGTTTAAAATAGAAACAGTTATTGCTTGTCAGTACAGATTTGTAAAGGGCAGGCAACATATTAAATTCAAATTCAAGTCAAACGAATAGTCGCACAGTGTATCTAAGGATTTGAAGTCAGCAGGCAAATATTGAGGGCCCTTTGTCTTTGAAAGCAATCGACTGAGACGCATTGTATATGCGGAGAGACGGATGGATTGTTTGTCTTTTCCTCCACCCTCTCCTGTAGACATGGGCTGGAAGTGAAGCACAGATCTTGAATGGCTGGGTGGAGTGAAGGGTATGAGGTCACACAGTTAATTGCATAATGAAACATGCCTGGGTTAAGATAACGCCTCAAAGAAAGCATTATGTAACTAGCAATCGGAACTAGCTAAATTTGATTAAAATCTAATGCGCAGTCAGACCGTATTAGGCCACTGACATGTTTTTCATAATTTTGGCGGTGTTCTCCAGCAAGTTGCTTTTAAAATCCAACAGTTACTATCCAGTGTTTGCCCTAGGACTTTTTCTGGCAGTGGTGCCAAAAAATGGTGAGTCTTATTTAGCGCCACCGGAAGAGATTTAGTAAGTCAGCTGACACGAGAAGGGCTTCAGAAACATTTGTAGGTTGTATATGTCAATTCATGAATGATGAAGGGCTTCAAGACCCATCCAAACAGCCAGTGTCCTGTGTACTACACTCTCTCTCTCTCTCTCTCTCTCTCTCTCTCTCTCTCTCTCTCTCTCTCTCTCTCTCTCTCTCTCTCTCTCTCTCTCTCTCTCTCTCACCTCGCTTTCCAAAATGTCCTCTTGCGTGTGCTATCTCTCGTCATGTATGATAACCTGAAGTATTAAGGAACCTGCTAGAATGAAATCAAATAATTTCTGCTGGGAATTTTTTAAAATTTCACATACAGGAGACAAAATGGCTGCTGCCTTGATTTTATCTCATCAAACTCTGCCTCATGACTATCATCAGCACTTCTTTTGCTTATCAACCAGTTTACCAGACTCATCTGAAAATCTCATTTTGAAATTAGACCTCTCAATATTAGCCAAAAATTACAT
This sequence comes from Sparus aurata, assembly GCF_900880675.1. NCBI lineage: Eukaryota > Metazoa > Chordata > Actinopteri > Spariformes > Sparidae > Sparus > Sparus aurata. The sequence goes on from NC_044192.1 coordinate 18,751,876, forward strand.
TCCTAAAGGATTTCTAAGTTCAATAGATGAGTTGAAATATATTTGAATTTCTGCAAGATGTTTCATGACCATGTGCTGATTTACATCCCTGTTTACAGCACACCAAAAGCAAATGATGAGGCCGACATTCATTTTCAGAGGGACGTGAACCACCGCTTGCGTGGGAGTGAGAAACATTTGGGAGAGTTTTAATATTCTGTAAATGAGATCAAATCTAGATCAACCAAATCTCAATTTCTTGGTCAGTTCTGCTTCTAATCATTGAACCTCAATACCACAGTTTCAAGTCTACTGGAGCTTCTAATCGGTGTATACCAATTTAACAGTTATGACAGTAAAAGTCAAGCTTGGAGCAAATGAGGTAAAATAGAGATAAAGACAAGTGGCTGACCTTTGAGCTGGTAATTTCTGTGTGCCATTTCTACATCTTTGCTGAACTTAATTGTTATAAATTGGTAGCTGAGCCTCTGCTGCTGCCAGCTGTGCTTTCAAGCAATCAATAATCAATAACAAACCTGGTAAACTGCTGCAAAGACTGGGAGTGTTGAATTTATAATCCTCTCCCGAAACTGACTGACTTTTCAGCTTTGAGGGTGTTCATGTTGGAACAACAGTGCAGGATTTGGTCATCCCTTCTCTAAATAATCCACCACTTTAAAAAATGTATTTAAAAATCACACAAAAATATTAATGCAACATGTTTGATTTTGCTAATAAAAGATCTACTGGTTTTTCTATGCCAGGGCTCCAAACTTTTATTTACTTTTATAGCCTGGTTGCACTGATGAGCCTAACAAATGATTAAGGTGCACCCTATACTCAATTTAATTTAATTTCTTAACACTCTATGTGAATTATTGCAAACAGGAATGACGGTGCAGATAGATTTTTTTCATTTATATCACAGCACTTGCACAAGAAATGGTCATAACCCCAACTAGTTATAATTAAACTGATACATTTTAAGTGCAATGCTGTGACCAATGAAAATGTTTCATTCACACCCGACAAATTCTTGGTTGCATGTGGGACCAAAAGGCTTATTTCTCCTTGATTTTGGGCACAAATTTGTTAAAATACAGGTTAGCAAGTCCCCCTGACTGGTGTGGCATGTCAAGGTGCTGAAACTGCATTGTTTTTGCACAGGTGTGCCTTTGACTTGTCACAATTAAAGGCCGTTGTAAAATGTTCAGTTTTTACACAAGACACAATGCAACAAATATCTGGGTTTTGAGAGTGCACGTTTACTGTCCACCAGAGCCGTTATCTGTGAATTAAGGAATTAAGTGTTTAAATCATTCCACTCTTATTTTAGAGTGACATTTAATAATGACCATTCTGAGGCACACCCGCGTACTGATCACGCTGTTAATTAGCATCCTGATATGCCACACCTGTCATGTGGATGGATTATCTTAGCAAAGGAAAAGTGCTCACTAACAAATTGATGCTTCAGCTGGTGAAAAATAAGGGCATAAACAGAAGTGTTGCATTTATGTTTTTTGAGTGGAGTGTGGTTAGAAGCCAATTGTGGTCCGCTTAAGTGTGAGACTGGACTTTAGAGCGGAGTAGGAGGCAACTTGTGTCCAGTAGTTAAACTTGTGAAATAAAAATATTTGCATATTCATATATTCTGGAACTTTTAATGAGGTAGAAGGAATCAGTGTCAAGGATTTTAATAGGGTGATTATACTTCTTTCCTCCAAAAACCATGTCTGGCACATTAGAGATTTTTTTGTATGCCTCATACATGTGTGGAGGGGATCTTTAAGGACAGTGGAGTAGAACAATGGTCTTAAATTAACCTACCCACAACCAGTTTTTAATAGGCTAACAGCAGAGTGCTCTTGACTGGCCGAGTCATTTGACCTCCATCCAAATGGGCATGCATTTCACTTTCTGATGGCAAAACACCACTGCAACGAGTAAGAAGTGAAGATGGCTGTAGTACAGGTCTGGCAGAACAGCATGAGGGAGGATATCAAGTGTCTGCTAATGTCTTCAGGTTGTACATTTCTGGCAGTGATTGAAGCAAAAACAGCAGCCAAGTCTGAAAACATTATGTCTTAATTGAAGTTTTCTTTTTAACATGTCCAATTACCTTCTGTCTCTTTAATTTCAGGTGATTATGTGAAAAAAGGCTACAATTTCACCTGATGTAGTTATAATAGCTTCAAACTGGTAAACCTTATATGTAGTGTAACTCAACAACAATTTACCTAGGGCCTCCCAGTTTTTGTAACAGATGTTCTTGAAAAAAATGAATGTTACATTAAAACTTGAATTACATTCACGGGACCCTCAGAAATCCTATACTGTAAGTTATTAATTTCTGACAATTGGCCATCAAAGCTAAATTTCAGCATTTTTGTGATTCCTTGGATGTGTATTTGTAGCCTCAGCAATCGCTTATTTTCCCTGAAAACCCATGAGACCCTTTAAGTAGTTGTTGCTGAATGGTTACAGTAATCAACTCAGTAACCGGAAGTAATTTTTACCACAACAAAGAATCTGCCATGTTCATATCTGCACTAGTCTCTTGTAGCCAAATGTTGGTTCTATGTTGTATTAATGAAATTGTAACATCTTGGAGAAATTAGCTAATTCTTTGTACTTTTCTGTGGCTGTAATATTACATTTAGCCTAGTGGTTTTATTTTTACTGTTGACTTCAAGGTTTTCTGTTCTTGTTTTATACCTATTGAGCCTGTTTTTCATTTGTTTCAGGACATGTGCAGGCATACAGAACAGCAAGACATCACTTAGCAAAAAGTAGTGTATTCAAGTGTTCAACAAGTATACTTATTTTATACTAAAACTGAGTCAGTATACTTGAAGTGTACTTTTTATATACTATATTTTATATACTTAAGAATAGTCTAGTGAAGTATACTTGGCTTATACTGAAAAGAATAAAGAATAGTCTAAGACTAAGTACATTAATACTTAGACTTACACTTATACTATACTTTAGTATACTGTAACACCCCTTGTGGACTGTGGCGCAAAGACTCTTGGGTATTCTGTTGTTGTTGGTGTAATTATGGTTCGTGAATGTGGTTGTGAATAAGATGATGTGTAAGACGGTTGTGGTTTAATTCACAACCTTGTTCTGTGGTTAAATTGTGTGAGTTAACAAAGATGATATAAATGTTGGCACCGTGAGTGAAGGGGTGTTTTCTGGGAGAGACTTCCCGTCTGTGAAACTATCAGTCTGTGTGGTAATAAATGGTGAATTTCTGGCTAGCACTTGCCAAATTACAAGTACTAATACTTAGTATATCTTGATTTAAGTGCATATCAAGTTCAAGTCATTGATGTGTGCTTACATTTAAGTTAATAGAATAAAGATGTTTTTCGCTATACACATTTGCATTGAGGTATTACCCCTATTATAAACTTGTTAATAAACTAAAATGTGGACTAGAAGTATATGCTTATTACACTAGTAGTATATAGATGAGTGTACTTGTTGTATACTTGAAAGTGTACTTCTGTAAACTTAAAATGACCTTATAAAGTATACTTAAAGTATACTTTTATAAACTTAAAATGTTCCAATTTAGTCCAAAGAAGTATTAAATTAGTATACTTTCTAGTACGCTACAAGTACATGGTCTATAGTATACTTGCTATACTTATACTCAAGCATACTTAATAAAATGAACTTCAAGTATACTACTTTTTGCTAAGGGATCATCTTGTATGCAGTAAACCAAACTATTACAGGCTGTAATGAGAACAATATTAATCTTAAAAAAAGAACGTCAAAAGCTTCATCTTACTGAACTATGCTGATAAAGTCAGTACTTGCTTTTCAAGTAGTGAGATTTATTTACCATGCCAGCAAAATCTTGGTTTGTCTCAGGTGTCGACCATATTCGAAGTCCCTTTACAGGCATGCTCCCATTTTCTCATCATTTCCTTTCAGGAGACTTCTGTAATTTCATCAACCATCAAAGAAACCAAATAAAATTGACATTAACTTCTCCTTTGGTTTTGACAGACAGGCGACGTCTCAAGATTAGATTGTTTAACTTGAGTCACACACCACATTATCTTCTCAATGCAGACTGGCAACCCAGAAGCTGCTCACTTCACGGGGTAAAAAAAAAAAAAAAAAGATAGAGAAGATATTCTGGTGTCTGGCGGTGGTTGTGTGCCCGCTGGTGCCTGTCAGTTAGTGTCGGCTTGTCTAGCATATCACAGAAACATAATGGTACTCTACAAGAAAGCAGAATACAAAGTACCTATCCCTCTGTGTTGTATCTCCTTTTTGTCATCTTTTGTTCTCTTGAAGTAATGGTTTATGTTGTCATGGAGACACATACAGCATTTCCAAGGCTTTGGCATTAGTACTTTCTTCTGCATAGATGTTTTTTGTTTAATTACAGCAGAAAACATGGTCGTGCACAATATGTCAGGGTAATAATGGTGAAACCCATGTTTTTAAACCTCTGTCTCACTCCGGGAAGTGTTCTTCACGAACAGAGCCTCTTCCCACCGTAACTGCACATTATGGCCTCATCACATTCGGGGTTGTGATTATTAACTTCTCTGGAGATAAGACGTTTAACCTCCACTTCTCTCCTCAGAAAATGTGGCTCCAGTTCTGCTAATTGGTCATTAGATTGCTATGAAATGCTTGAAAGAAACGGCTAGAAGTAGAAAAGATTATTTTTGTGATTCTCGTTTGCTCTATTGGCTCTGTTGAGAGGACCACTGTGTCTGATCCCTTTTTGTTTCAGTCAGGGGAGCTTGTTTGAAAAGCAGGCTGTTTTGTGGAGAGCAAAGCTTTTGAGAAAAGTTGAGTTCAGTCCAAAACACCCTGTGTCTAATGTAGGGGAAGAGTGTTTGTGCTTGAAGATTGTCACCGTACAAGAAATTAATTTGGCCTACAACCTCCATGGCAGGCAGACAGCAGCATAGTACAGCTTTTGGATGAGTCTGCTAGAAGCATAGTGGTGGCTCGGGCTATAGTTGCAGGAGATAATAGATGAATGCGCAGCGTCCAGAGTAATAAAGCAAGATTAATATTTCAGTGAAGTACCACTTCAGACAACCCCTGGAAGGAGTCTAAGGCCCAGATATCCGGCTCATGAGTTCAGAATCATTTAACAAAACTTGCGTCTGATCATATCAGTCATCACCCACATCTAAAGTAACTGGCTCCCTGTTATATAAAATAACCATTTGAACTTATGTAACTCGGGTCACTAAGTGACCCGCAGCATCAGCAGAAGAGAGTGCAACTTTAAAATGACTCTTGCAGAGTTTCATTTTGATGGTTGAGATAGCAGAGGATTATTGATGATCCATTGGATCTGATGATTCATTGGATCTTCTTTGCTTTCTCTGTCATTTTGGCTTCGGCATTACATTTGGAGTGGAAGTAGTTATCTTACCTGAACCCCTGTGTCAGCCATCTCTGAGAGCAGCCAGACCTGTAATCACCTGTCACAGTTGGTGGCTGCTGTAACTTAAAGGAGGCTGATACTGTAGTGGACCTCAATGGAATGATAGAAAGTTACAAAAACGGGGCTTGTATTTATCAAATGTATCGAATGTAACTGCATTGTCTACCAGTGTCTTACAGAAGAGCGAGGTTGAGGAGTTGGACACAGATAAAAGGATACGATCTGTAAATTAATGTGGATTATAATTAAGCATTCTCATTTTTTTCAGTGTGTCCATGATAGCCATGGCCCGAAGAATTTTGTTTTTGGGTTGTTTTTCTGTACATCCCATTATTGTGAACATGATATCTCAGAAGAATGCTTTGAGGGAATTTCTTTAAAATTGGATTTTCACTTCACTCACTCAAAGATGAACTGATTAGATTGAGGTAGTCAAAGGTCATTGTGGCCTCACAGAACAGATTTTCGGCCATTACTCAACAACTTGAGTTTTATGTCCAAAGGGCCAAATGTCCACTTCACTGTGAAATCGTAATGTTCTTCAAATTTTTTTTTGCCATTATTCAACCCCTTGCTCAAGAACAGCAACTTAACTAGTGCGTGAAGGCTGCAACTGCAAGGTGCTAATTCTAGGCTAATCATTAAAATCTTGAACAAATTATTCCACATTTTAATTCTAAAGCTGAAAAAGCACGATCATCTTTGGTGAAAAAAAAGTGTTTTTTCACCATTAGTAACCAATCAATAGTAAAAACTGAAAAATCTATAGTAATTTTTAACACACCAAATTCCTTGTTTTGTTGACATACAGTAAAAATTACTCCAAATGTTTAATTTATTTAGATATAAGCATGGGAAGAGCTGACAGTTCTCACTTCGAGAACTTGAAACCATGAATTATTTGTTATTTTTGCTTACTTCAACATGGCTCCAACATGTAAAAGATCTTAAGTGTACATAAAAATGCAACAGATATGCAGGCACAATTTAAATATTTTTAACACTGGTCCTAAAAAAATCACTACTCACAGCATGATGTCATGTACAGCTTTAATGTCTGTAAAATACTGTCGATTTAACGATTTAGTCATAGAATAGCCGGTCTGTTTCCTAATGTCACCCTTCTTCATTGCACATGTGAATTCTCTGATCAATTATTAATCACATGTTGATTATTTCCTGAGCAATGCTGATGCTTTACATGTTGGGTGAAAATTATACCTTGTATCTGGTGACATTTAGGGAAAGTTAAAAATAATAGTTTTAATGATATTTGATTAAAAGCCATCTTTAAGAAACAATCTACTGTCACTCTCAGCTGAACCAACTTTTGTCATTTTTAAGAAGTTTCTAAGGTATGAAACTCTTATTGTTGTCCCAGTGTCTCTACAATAAAGAGATGTAATACAAAGAGATTATTTCTGGTGTGCTTACTCCCTCTATCTCTTTGTTCATGACAGAACTGACAAGGTCAAATAAATGCACCTTTAATTTGGTGAAGTGTAACTGAAGAGTCACTCATGCATCACCCTCTATGTCTCTCACGGTGATCTCGGATACCCTTTTTCATTCTTGCAAACTTCACTGATATCGAGTACCTGTTCCTTTAGATCTCGCCTGAGAAGTGGAAGTTGAACAATGTTGAGGAAAAAACGTTTAAAAGCACTGCAATTATTTTCTCGTTGTATAATTCCTGTGCAAAAATGATTCACTGTTCTTCATTGCATATTCCCTCACTTGTCTTTGAAGCCTTCTGACGCCCACCGAGGGCATTATGGTTTTTACCTTAATGGTTCACTGATAATTGAGGCGTCTTATTCAGACCAGCCAGTAAAGGAATGTGACAAGAAACTCCTTTGAAAGAACAGTTCCCTATTAATATAAAATCATACTCACGCACACAGAGATAGAAGGCCAATTGTTGCAAATGATGATTCACTCATATGAACATCCTCTCATTTGCCTGAAAGCATCCAATGTTTGTCTCAGTAAGGCTTCTGTGGTTATGTTGAAACTTGTCTTCATAAAAATGCATATCACTTGTTGAACTGCACAGGGATGATAGTGAAGAATGACCCTGTCCTTGGTTGATCTCTTGTTTAGTCACACATTTCACTCTGCTGTAGCATTTTGTCGATTTGGCAGTGTGACCTCATTTAAACTCGGGAACAGTCAGTCACCGAAATTGGCTGCCCCAATTTTGCCAGGATGATTTTCCTCACTTTGTAGTTGCATGCTGTTAAGACTGTAGACTGAGACTCACTGTAGGTATTAGTGCATCCAAGGAGTTCTGAAACTGTGGCTTAGTGACTGAAATGTAAATCATATCTATTCCTGGTTGCTTGTTATAATTCTTGCAGTTGTGAGACCGTATCTTTATTGTTTAAATGCTCACAGTCAGCATCGTTTAGTAGCTCTCTTCGTCTCACAGTTGATTCAGCTGTGCTCTGAGCCTTCTCCCTTTTTTCTTCATCACATCCCAGCCATTAGGTCACAGAGCTGCCAGGAGGCATGTAAAGAGATCTGTACTACACAGACAGTGGAACGAAGTCATGCTTGAGGAAGGGACAGAGCCTCTTGGTTTGCTTTGTGCAAGCACAGCTCTGGCCTAGCAGTTTACAGTAGACAGGACTAGAATATGCTCATGCTCAGAATGAGGTCCGAGGCAAGGCGATGCCATGGTAATGCTCTGGGTATAGGAGCCATGCATGGTTTCCAAATGCATGCATTATCAATGAGCATGTGAGTAGGCTGCGATTAGCATTAAGCTCAAATCAGCAATGTACCTGAATATTGCTGCTTGCATAGCTGCAGACTCTTGGTCTAGCTTTTTTGTCATCATTGTGGTGCTTGCATTCAAGGTGTGAAAAGTTCTCGATTATAAGATGCATCATAATGCGGGCATAATCGAGAGTCAGCATCTTATGTTGATTGTTGATTGTCCGGCCTCAGCTTCACAATACATTTTGCATGATGTTGCTCCCATGCTTGAATTGACATCAGGCTACTTATAAAAGGGATGTTGTAGGGAGGCAGAGATTATCTGCGAGTGATACAAAAATTCAAGTATTTTTTAAAACAGACATCTCAGGGGAACATGTCAGATTTAATGAACTTTCTGGGAAGCACGAAGCGGATGCGACTTCTACCTCACAACAATTACTAATCATGTTAGCCATTTCCTCCTGAAGCTAACGTCTGCAGCCATAAATACAGCAAGCCCAGCTCATCAGTCAAGATCTGAGGAGGCGCTGTCAAGTTCGCCATCCCACTCGAAGAGGTGTGTCCAGGAGAGTCAATAAATGCCTTATCTTAAAGCTGCCATGTGAAAACAATATTAATGTAGATTACAACAAACTTGTTAGGCACTGCAGATGGTTGAATGTTTTTGTAGTGTTTATGCATTGAAAAGATACAGCGTTTATGTTGTAGACTGCTGCAGTCAGATTATTGGAAGGACTTTCTAAATGAAAGGGGAATTTAGTTGTTTAAAAAAAAAAAGTCATGTGCAGTAATATAGATCACTGCGGATGCCATACACTGAGATGCATCTAGATGCATTGAAAATAATTTTGCGTTCAAATGGTTGACAGCTGAATTGTAATCGAATCATAAGGCCAGTAAAGATTCACACCTCTACTGTGTACTGAACCCTTCTTTTAGCCAAAGGCACACTGTTTAAAATGTAAACATGCAGCGTGGAGGTTGGCATTCTTCCTAGGAATGAATTAATTGAAATCGCAATCCATGTACATTCAAATCCATTGGCAAGAAAGGTCAACACGCGGACACTATTTTATGTCTATTCTTTTAGAGCAGGGCTGACCTAAATGGTTGGCCCACCATAGGGTATAATTTGACTTGCCAAATGTTTCTAGAAAAATAAACCCATCCTACATATTTAAAGATAAAATAAAATGATTGTATGATTTCAGACTAATGCAATGATAAAATGTTTCTTACTTTTTTCTTACTTCTATCTGTTTAGAAGAGGAACACATAGTTATATGGTGATATGGTCACTGTTTAACATAGTTACCAAAGTACTTGCTGAGATCTTGGAGAATTTGCTGGTGTTGGTAAAAATTGTTGCAACAGGGCAACAAACACAGGCATCTGGTGAGCATACAAATCACATCAGTAATGTTTTTAATAATCTCTCATTGCACTGGAGGATTGAAAATGTCAACATCTACATTAGAAATATTGATGGTAAACCAGGATGTCAGGCTGTTCCCTGTTTTTGACAATACTGTTTTATTTTATATTCAACCTGGGTGTTGATCTGACCACTCTGATTTGTTGCCACATTAGGCAATTTCACTGCTGTTGCTTGGGCCTAAGATCACAAACATGTCCGTAAATATATTTTTTAAATGTTGGAGACCATCCTCAGCGTTACTGGCTTATATAAAAGAAAAGATCTGTCATGAGCTTGAAGTTGGTTGACTGATTACTGTCCAAGTTGACTATTCTGGCCTGTCCCCACGTTGTACAAGCCCTGAGCTCTTCAGCAGTCTAACTGGGACATTTGATACTCCCAAGTGCTGCAAAGCCTGTGTCTCCACCATCTGGAGTGTTATCAGCATATTGAAACTGACACCAGGAATGTCTTTCAAAATGTTATCCGATGCTCCTCCATTCACTGGAAGGATTCTGCAGCATACACACAGCTAGATCACACTCGCCACTTCTTATAGATGACTGCTGTGACCCTTCTCAGTGCTCCTCACGCTGTGCCTTATTTCTACTGGCCATGTTTTGTTGTCACTGCCACTCATACATATGGACTGATCAGCGTTGATTTTTTTTTTTTTTTGCAAGGGCTAGTGTGCCAATTCTGGGAGGTCTGCCAGGCGGCATACAGCATGGATGCTTTCTCTCTGAGGGACAAAACGGAAATGACAAGGCAATCTCCATTCTGTCAGCATTGCCATGGTAGCACAGGCACGGCTGTTTATCCCAAGGTTAATGGGATGACGCCTGGAACTGAAAGTGCCAGATTGAGAGAAACATGTGACTGTTTTACTTAAAACAAGTAGATTGCAGAGAGCGGTGTCACATCACGCAGAAGTGAGACGAGAACAGGTCAGATGAACAAACAGTAGACACATTTTGAACATCACTCGTCTTACATGTAGTATAGATCCTGGATTACAAAATGGAGGTGTTATTGAATTTCTCAAAATCTTTATCTAAAGGTGATGTTTTGTTTCTAAACCTTTGCTGTTTGAATGTTACTGAAACTGATAAAAGTATGATCTGTTGTTTATGTACTGATATGTTTAACTAATGACTGTATGCTTAGTGTGCTGCTTAGCATGTACAGTAAACAGTAATTGAATATACAGACTGCAACTGACACATGGCATGAATCTTTCAAGGACACCACATGACATACATGAGCTAGGTTTCATCCGTCTCTTGCAATTGGAAGTTGTCACTCCCCACTGTAAACAACTGACCAGAATAATTAGTCTTATATTGTTTATTTTAGGCATCTATAATTATTCTCATGAGCTGTGTGCGAATGCACTCCTGATTCCCGTTGTGAAGCCAGTTAATTTATTCCAAAGTACTGTATATTTCCCAGGGATTACAAAAAAAATAGCACAAACAACAAATGACAGCAATCCACTATAGGAGCAAGACAAACTAAAGACTCAAATGAACAAAAAAAGAAGTCACACCACACACTTCGCTTTCACAGTCTCACCAAATATAGAACATTTCAAGCTTCACAAAGGTAGGATTTGTTGCAGGGCTATTGTATTGTTTTGTATTACACCTTTCAAGTGTTGCAGATGACGCCAGAGGGATCATTGTATCGGCTTATATTTGTGTCATAACATATAAAAAAAGAAAGAAAGCTAATCTTCCCATCTTCTACTTCTGGATCAGCTTTGGTTTGTTGGTTCTAATTGAGAATATGTGTTATTTTATATTTTATTTAACACTCTAGCACCACACCATACATTCCCCTCTGCGTGCTGCTGTGTACAGCCACAGTCTGCTGCCAGTTGGCACTCAGCAGTCCAGTTGTTGTGGAATTGGAGAAAGTTGCTCCCATATTTTTCTCACCTACTGTTGCTCTTGAAATTCAAAGAAGCAAGTATGTAATCATGACTGTAGTTTGCCTGATAATCGGACTACATTAGCATTTTCTTTTCATCCTTTTTGAATCGCTGGACGAATCAGATGTGTGCAATGATCCAGAGATCTTGAACCTGGCAAGATAACTCTGTTAAAGATTGTTGTATTTCTGGAGGTTGAGCTGAAACATCAGTCTAACTCATCCATCTCTGTTCCTATAAAACCATCGGTATACTGCATGAATTACCTCATAGCTCCTATAAAGATTTTCATTAGAACGAATGTGTCGTGCAGCCCAGTGTGCATGATCTGTTCTCTCAGGGCCATATGCTGAATGTAGTTGCAAATGTGGCGTGTAATATTTTAGATAAATCAATCTACAACATTTTTAAACATGCACTTATTTTTAATTTGTTCACCTCAGCCTGATAGAGTGGCTGGGCTGCAGTGGGAAAGGCTTAAGCACGAGGATTATAGTCATTCTGATGGATGGCAATGAGACAGATTAATCGACTGCTGTGCAACCCTCACTTATCTGATTTTAGCGCTGCTCCTCCCTTTCTCTTCTTGAAAGGCAGAGTTATCTCTCTAGCAGTAAATGGGATGTAATGTGTTTTTTTAAATGGAAAATTAGCAAAAGATTACACTTTTCACTGGTTGCACTTCGAATAAGAGACCTGTGAGACATTTCAGTGGGTTCAGTACACTTAACTCATCATATCATGTGTTTCTGATGTGATAAACTGTCGACATGACATCTTCATCATGATATTTATTCATATCTTAGTTCTATGTTTGCATATGCCAACTGACAATAAATATAGCCCCGTCTCTTGTCTAGCTTCCTTTCATGTCCTAATCTGTCTCCACACAGCTGACCTATGGAATTTGTTGTTGTTGTGAGACATGTCAGTCACGTTTTGCAAGGCCCTGTATATCTTAGTTGCATCTTAAAAAAAGGTTTTTGTAGTTTGCCACGGTTCACTCAGGAGGAGACAGAAGAAAAGCAAGAAAATGAGGGTTGAAATTGCCCACTGGAGAACCAGAATAGTTCTCAGTGTTTTTTATTGTTGGTAGCCCGCATAGCGTACTTTGTCGGTCAGGGGAATGGTAAATGTTCAAAGCAACTGGAGGCATTGTACTTCAGACAGCTCTACCAAAGAGAATATATATTTTCTTCAACCCAAATGGGATGGCAGTAAGTTGTAACCATTTCTACAACTGCCTCAAGTGCGCACTACATTATCAACAAATATTTCCCCAAACTCCATAAATATATAGCTGACCCTACACAGTTTCAGTCTAAGCTCCAGTGTTTGTCCTAGAACCATTTAGAGACGTACTCCGAAAATGAATACAGCTGTTCAGGTGTTACAAGTAAACAAAGCTTGTCTCGTCATCAGGTTCAATAATATGTCTTATAGCCCGACCAATACTTGATTTTTGAGCCTGAGGCTGATGTCAATATTTGGGAGTTTAAAAAAATATCGATGAATGTTATTAGAATGTTAATAAGGTCAGAATTTGAAAAGTCTGTTAACCCTTACAAGACATTATTCTTGATTTAAGTATACATTCATATTAATAAAGCAACAAAAAGGCATTCAGCAATGACATTATATGAAAGTTAGACCTAATAAATGTGTAGTGATGCCATTACAAACAATCATAAAACACCCGTGAGGCGGCGCTTCTCAGGTCCTCACCCAGACTTTACAGCAAGACGATGTGGACCCAACACACACAGTTGTTACAAAGACTACTATACATTATCAAATGTAACATTTACTATTTTGAAATAAAGTTTCCATCAATCAGTAAGTTGTTTATGACATTGTGTACAGTGTAGCTGATGATCGCTCACAGCGATCCCGTCTATTGTGTTTACACCGTTGTCATTGCGAGCATAGTGTGTTGTTGCTGTCAAGTTCATGCTTGAATCATGCACTGGAGAATTAACATTCAGCTTTTCAATTTTAGATACAATCTTTTAAAGAATAAATATTAAAGATGTGAGATGTGAGAGATGTGATGTTAATGAATTGATAGCCTATTTTGTAATCACTGATCGTCCCAGACCCCTGGCATGTATGATATCAGATGCAGACCTTTGACTATGAAGGTTTAAGAACCCCTTACATGAGGCTTTCATTATTATAATCTAATAATAAACATGTTTGTTGCTATTATTGACACTTAGTGGATAAAGTATGTATAGTGTAGTCTTATCTTTATTTGGGGATATTAGTCATAATCTTATCAGGACTTACAACTGCCTGCTTATCTTTTATTTATAACTGCTCTTAACACAAGGACCTTTAATATTAAGTGTTACCACATTTTTTGTCTAAGATACACATATCAACCATATATACTATTCAGAAATATCTACAAAGTCTAATAAATAGTCTATCTATATACACAAAGACATCAGCCAATATATTTGGCTCTGTGTCTCCAGAGTAACAATGGAAATAAACAGCTCCTGGTTTGGTCTATCTGATATTCTCTTTCTGTAGCTGACTAGATATCTGACATTTTTTCTTAATCTTACCAATATTGATTGAGTTGTTGATTCTCAGAGAAATTGATGTCAGTAGCAATATAAAAGGGAGTCATTTGCTTCAGTGGTAAAATGAAAAATATTGGTTCATAGAGCTTTTTAATCAATTAGTTTATTATTGAAGCTAATTAAGCCCCAGACAATTGTTATGCGATGACAGTGTTTTGGCCAGGACGTCTGCAAGCACAAACCAGTTGAAATAAAGATAGTCGAGGAATATTGAGGCCTTAATAGAAAAATGTCATACACAGAACTCTTTTCATTTAAATACTGTGCATAATTGCTACATTTATATAAATCCCTTATTTGTATTTATGGTTTGGCAGGAAGCTTTCCTGTTGCCTTATAGTAATAGTGGTCTATTCAGAATGGCTTCTGTTCCAGGCAATGAAATATTGGAGTTGTACAGGTGGCTCTGCTTTAGGGTACGAAATATTGGTACAGACATATTGGCAAGTCTAAAGCCATGACTGACAAATTTAATCCTGCTTGCTAATGCATTCATTAATTAGAAATGCAGCTCAAATCCATTGACGTGTCCATGCAATCCAGACCTCGGCAGTCCATAATCATACAGGTGGTGTTAGGAAGGCAATTGATTTTGTTTAAGTCACTGGACAAACTTCAGACATTTCCGAGGGCTTAACGGTGTTTATGCACTGTTTTCCTAACCTTGTGACATATTCATTGGAGAATAAGATGAAGTAAATGATTCCTGTTTATGTGTCTGCACACCCCACGGTGCATGTTTATGGTTGCTCTGCGTTTGCCGTGGTAAAACATTGGATATTTCAAATTAATCCCTCAAACGTTGTGTCTTTTCAAGGGACTGGAGCACAGTGTCTTTGGCTGCAAGGTGTTTATTCATAGCAAGACGTAAACCCACCCTTGATCCAGGGTGTTTTAGTAAAGAGTAGTTCTCATATCATTTTCATGAGCCAGTAGCATAGTTGCCCTATATCTGTAGGGAATGGGATCATGAATATTGTGTTAACCCAGAAAAGTTCAAATCCATGCATGCTTCCTTGTTCCCCTGATCCCTCAGCTTTTGTTGTTGCATTGGCCCATTGTACCCGAGAAGAGATCAAGGAGACCCCTGTCGGTAGTGGATTATTCCTTTGTAGAAGCGCCACTGTAGGGGATAGAGGATTAAAAGAGCAGACAGTGGATGGGGATTCTACAGGAAGTTCGTTTGCAGCACACACTACACATGAGTAGTGGAGTATTTTCTATTCAGTACCCTTTTGGTGTAATGTTTCTTTGTTTAGTTTTTTTTAAATGTATCTGAGGTGTAGACCCACATTTAGTCTGCACCCATTCTAGGCTCGGTTTTCAGTGAGTGCGGCACTGTAAGAATACGCCTCATTTGGATATTTATATCGTATATGGACAATTAACGCTAGAATAGCCTGTAGCCTGATGATGAATTTTCATTGTGTTTACATGTTTTCCCAGCTGTTGGAGGGGCTTAGAGGGCACTGCAGCTGAATGAGTATGAAAGAATCATTGTCCTCTTTCTCTCAATTTCCGTTCAGGGCATATAGAAACCTGGTGTGCTGCTGTAGCAGTAATATTGTCACTGTGTCTAAGATTGTGACCACAATACACACAACATTAGAAACAAAGAAGATTTCAGGGGTGTAGGCTTAATTTTTCACAAGTGCTTGTTTCTTGTGTTCCTGCAGGAAGCCATGGACCTCGAGGCTGGGCAGCCTCATACCCAGAATGTGCTGCGAAGGAGCAATCACCTGTGGACATTGCAGATGAGCAAGCTTCGGTTTCGGAGGAGTTCCAGGAGCTGGTGCTGGAGAAGTTCAATACTGAGTCCTCCAACCAGACAACCATGAAAAATACAGGAAAGACAGGTGTGCATCACTAAATCCCCCCCCCCCATTTTTTCCTGCTTTTTTTTCTTCTTCCAACCTTTATTTTTTTATTATTTGTTGTTTAAAATAATTCTTCATCAGGAGAACATTCTTTATCAGGTCTAATGTCATAAATACAGGAGAGAAAATGATTTTGATCAGACAAATCAGACAAAAGAAAAACAATTTTCACCTCGGGGTTTCCGGAGATTTTTCATTCGAGCAAATGTTTTATCATATCAGGTGCTGAGTTGGGCAGAAATGTTTCATACTTTTTAACTTCAGGTGGCCATCCCTTTTATACATTTTATTTCTGATTGTATTAGAACACTTCAGGCAGTGTTGCAAATAATTAGGCAATGAAGCCTTTAGGCAATATTATATTTACAGGATTTTTACATCACGGTTATGAAGTACCTAAAATTTTCAGATAATTTAATTCATATTCCATGTGGTCATCTTATCTATGAACAACTTTAAATTGAATTTCCAGTAGCTTTACCACTCCACAATACTGACAATGTAATATAAAAAACATGTGATGAAAGATGTTATCCACATTACCTACCCCTAGTGTAGAATATTGAATATAGAGAGGCACTAAATTGCAAATCTTGAAACCATATTTCTGTATGTTCACACAAACGGTAGATATTTTATGCAGACTGGCTCCTCAGACTTGATGTGTGTCTAATGGCAAATTTTAAAACCAAGCCCTAATGGTTCAGTATATCAGATTACAATCACACATAATAGTATCAGTTTGTTATGTCTCCCCATTGCCTTTGTATCAGCTCACATGGCTTTTTACAGGAACATTTTGAAGCTCACTTGATTAACTGCTACTTCAAACCATTGCCACTTTTGTTTTTCAATCAGCTAATCCGTGGACCATTGGTGTGAAAACCCTGACCTTAATTGATCCCCTCTGCTTCTGGCACTGTTTCTCTCACAGAGTAGTTTCATCTTTTGCGTTTGATCATAATGAGAGTTGTTAGCCTCCATGACAACCAAGGCCACTGGGACAGCCGAGCAATGCTGCGGGCTGCTTATTTACAAAGATGGAAATAACACGGCCCGCTGTAATTTTGGGCACAAATGGTACAGAGGGAATTTTAGATGGCTAAGCACTGTGAAAATCAGGAAAATCGAACAATATTACCGTAGAATATTTTGAATGCAGACACTATTTGGAAGAGGTTAATTTAATATTGTGCGAATTCAGCTTACTATATTGTGAAATTGATTTAAAACTGGGGGGATAAAACTATATTTTTTCATTACTTATACCTTTTTTTAATTACTTTGGCAGATAGATTTAATGGTCGTTCAAACAACAAACAACTTGTGATTGTATAGTAAATTAAATATTACATTACCAAGATGAAATGCACTTCAGAATATAACCTGTGTTTTAAAATGTTTAACTTCAAGCAGTATTTAAAGATGATAAATATCTGCACAATTTAACGATGATTAATGAACAGACGGATTATGTTGGGGCACATTATTTCTGGTACATTAACTGGTTAGCTGCTACCAAAGTCTAAAGAACAGTTGAGAATACAATAGAACAGTTAGCAAACTTTCCTCAACCTCCACCTTTTATTCTCAGAGCTGCATTGGACTGGCTTTATCATTGTAGAAATGTAGATGAATGTGTTCATGAACTGCATTTTTAAGACGTTTGTTATTGAGTCTAACAGAAAATCATTCTTTATTTTCTTTGGAAAACATTTTTAGTGGTTTGAATGCAATGCATTATTTGCCAATGAATCTTTGACCTTCGGAGTAGTTTTTGTTTTCCACATCACGACTTGTTGCATCCTTGATATTATGAGTCTGCCAAGTCCAAAGTCTTTTCAACGCGTCCTCTTGTCAATCTTTTATCGTTGAATCTTACTTAAGTTGTTAAAGATGATGTCAGTCGGCCTTGTTTCGTCTACATGGTAAGGTTCAGCTCCACTCTGCTCTTCAGCGTGACACACACACACAAACACACACTATGAAAAATGGAGGAGATCCAACAATTTCATGGAAACATGCCAATCCATGTCTGCGTTCAAGCCTACTGTTGTCATCGTGTGGTTGTGACAGTGCTGTGGTCCTCAGGAGCCGGGCAGAGGTCCATATCAACACACTTTCATGTATCAGTAACTGTATCTCCTCTCATCTTAAAGGAGAACTTCGGTCAATTTAAACATGCAGCTTCATTGCTCAAGCTACCCTTGACTTGCCAGTACCGAAGACGCGAACAAATTTGGTCCAGCCATTACAGAGCTCCGTAAACGGAGACTTAGCATTGAACGCTAACAGCATGGGGTCAGAACTTTACACTGTGTTTTAAGCGTCTTAACATGCTCCACATCTCACACCAAAAGTTATGCAACATCATTAGACACCTTAGCACACAGCACGGTAGCGTGTATGACTCAAACTGAATAAAAAAGTAGTTAAAACAGTGTGTTTGTGCAAGGAGCTACTTACCTGTTTGTTGACATCCGTGTCTTCAGGTAGCTAGACCAAACTAGTCAATCCGTCGAGCGTGCACTTACTCCCTCACTGGCGGAGACGGAAACGTATTCCAGCATTTTCGTGCTTATGTTCATAATGTACATGTCCATGTTACAGCCTGTCATGAGCCATGAGCCTTACAATAGCCTGTTAAGCCTGTTAAGTGCACACTCGATGGATATGCTAGTTTGGTCTAGCTACCTGGCAAATCAAGGGTAGCTTGAGCAATGAAGCTGCATGTTTAAATCGACCGAAGTTCTCCTTTAACTGCAATGAGTCATAAATCTTATTTATTTGGCTTTTATTTTCAGTTTATTGTCATGGACTATTTGGACTAGGACTATTTTATCTGGGATTCTGAAAAATTTATTTCACTGGTTTACTTTAAGAGTGATGTAGAGAAAGGCTTTTAGTCTGAAATTGTTAGTCTCTTTCAGATAAATCTCCACCAGTACAACAGATATACAAGCACTGTATGGGTCAGTAAAATGTGTCCATTGCAGGTTAAAATTGCGGATACAAGCACGATAAAGCTAGCTATATCAGCATCATTTTATTTTTGTCATCAAACCTGCTAGGGCTGCAGCTGTCGAATATTTTTAGAATCAAGTATTCTACCGATTATCTCATCGATTAATCAAGTAATTTAATGAAAAATAATTTTGCATTATTAAAACAACTATACCAAGAAATGCATAACGAAAATGACAGGCCTGACCAAGCAATTAGCTTCTATTCCTGAAAAAACATACAGGTATTTATTTCAACTATTCCTAACACCGGGAGTAAGGGTGTCTGTTTGTTTATGTGTGCACGTGTGTGTGTGAGGGATAGTGAGAGAGACGACACATTAACATAATATCTAGTCATACCGACATCAGGCTACAGCCTCTACAAATACCATACGTTCTAACTAGCGATGGAAGGCTATGTTAAATTAGCTAACAACAAAGTCTATGTTAGCTTGGGTCGGCGACGCTTGGTGAGCTGGTGTAAACAACTGGATGCTTTCGGTTAAGATGTTGAATCATTGTTAATGTGCTTTTGTGGTACGCGAGTTCTGCTTTGCAGTAGACACATTGCACTTTGTTACTATCTTTTCTAAGTGTGAAATGATCCCAAACTTTGACATTTTCTGTCTTTTACGGACGGTTTCTTGGCTCTACACCATCGCGGCAACTCAATTCTGAACGTAGTGTTGTGTGTCCGCGATAACAGTCCATGTGGAAAAATGATCCCTGAGCTAAGTAGGCCACATAACGCAGGTGATAGGAATTAAACAAAGCCTCGAGGCAGAGATTTTGCTTCGCCCATTTTTTGTAATCAAATTATTTTGAGTAATTTGCGTATCGTTTCAGTTCTAACCCCTGCTATGATTTTTCAATTTTTTTGTATTTTTAATTTTATGGTGGCCACTTGGAGGCAGCATACAAGATGTGGATATAACTGATTTGTTAATTTACTGTACACATCTGGCAGTTAAAGACAAACATTACCATGTACTAGAAGCCTGTTCAATATTGACTCTCTTTCCTGTGGCAAATATCTTTTTGCTCTTTTTGCAGCTAAATGATCCACTATGTTGACCAGCTAGTGGCCAACAGTGTTAGTCTGCTGTTTGGTGCAGAGTAGGTATGATCCATTGAGCTTTTAGAAGTTTTTGAGGAAAGAACCGGTGAGCTGTGAAAATAAACCAAACCATTAAGGTGGTGGCTAATTATTAGCTTAAATTAGCTTAAACTTGCTTTAAAGTCGAGGGAAGACAAGATTTTGAAGACACAGGATGTTGGCGGATTGAATGCTAATTTTAAGCATTTTCCTTAATTAAATAGTGTGCCTTTTTGCCTCCCACACTGTTCTTTTTGATGCTGCCACAAGGGGGTGCATCAGTCCAGCCGTCAAAATCCTGCTCAGGGGGGCTTTATCATCCCTCATAGTATTTAAAAGTCAGTGTTGTAATTAAGAAACCGAGTGAATAGATCTTAAAAGTTCATTGAGATTGATTTCCCAATGCTCCCTTGTGCCTTGATCCACTTGGAGATCGAGCTGATTGGACGCCATTCAAGCAGTGTTCTCCAACAAAACATTTCTCAGTGAAATTTCAAACAACTCCCGACCAAATTCATGAGGAATCGGAAGACCCCAGAGACGTTCACATTGATCAAGGATTTACTTTCACACACACTCGGCTTCTTTCACTGGCTGTGATTCAAGGTCTTTTTGGCTTAGCTTCTAATTCCTGCTCTACTGTTGGAGGGTTCAAACACACCCAGGGCAGCATTTCTAATGAAACTCCCAGGGCCAGCAAGCATCCCCTTTCCTTGACTTTCCTTCTGTTACAGACGGGATTACACTACTTCAAGCGGTAACAGAGTTTATTACCATTCCTGTAAATATGCATGTGTTTCCAAATGAGTTGAACCAATGCAAGATCATGTGATGGGTGGTTATTTTCTATGCAGACTGATGTTCACTTTGACCCGACGCTTTCAGTCTTAGAAATCTCCTGCATCTAAGACCTTTTCCATCATACTGTGGGCCATCAGCTTAAAGCAGCACTAGCACGTTAATACTGCTGGCAGATTCTTTCTTGCCTCACGACAGGCACTGAGCTCATCCCTCATCACACAAGGTTCTCCCCTCTTCGGATCTCTTTGTCTTTTCACTCGTTTTCTCTTGATCTCGCGGGCGTTTTTGTACCTTGCATCTTAATGGGGATACATTTTACCAACCGCGATTTTCATCCTCTCTCTGCCCAGCTGGTTCAACATGTCATCTGTGTTTACTGACTGTCTTTGTTTGCTTGTCCACATGCTCATCCTCTTGGTTTGCTGATTAAAAGTGGGCTGTCTTTATCCAGAGAGGGTGACTAAATCCCCCTGTAACGGGAGGGATCAGCCGACAGAGCGGTGGCTCTAATCTGGCTAATGATGTCAAACGTAGACGCGGTGAATGGTTAAACATTAACATGTAGCCTTAGCCAGGACAGCAGAAGGATGATAATCTGCCTTGTCATGAGAACTGGATAACTCGCCCTTACATGACACTGCTGAGTACATTCACAAATGTTTGCTTCCACGAAAGCAGACGGGGTGAACCTTTTGAGGTGAATCCAAATGGCTGGTTTTTCGTAAAAACCTCTAAAAAGCAGTAATGTCTGTGGAGGAGGAGGATTACACAGTCCACTATATATTGTAGAACATTTTATGTCCCTCAAAAAACCCTCTCAGATAGCACTGCAGGATATCAGTAGTGATAGTTTTAACCACTGAAATGAGACTTTTAGGAGAAACTGGACCTTTCTTGGCAGATTGCAACAAGCAAAGCTGTGGTGTTTGATTTGGTTGACCAACTTCACGCCAAAGACACCGTTTTTGAGGGCATTGAGGTTAATTTGTGGCTTGTGGCTACAGTGTTTAATTTTGCAGAAATATTTCTCCCACTCTCAAATGTTTTATACTGCTTCGCTTCCAATCTCAGGCTTCCTGTGTTGGAGAATATTGGATAAAAAAGATATGGATTGTACACCCCTGGGAACCTTGCTACATCCCACTGAATAACTCAAAGAAATAGTGAGCTCACAAGTAAAAATGACTATTTTACAGAACAATAGAAGGCATTTGTAATTCACCATAGCTTTAAACGCAGTTTGGTTTAGTTTAGATATGAGACCAACTATGTGACTGGCTATGCATTTCTTATTTTCATCTTACTTTCATTATTGATTGAGGCTTAATTGGTACTACCAAATGTAAAATATCATATAGAAGTATACACTATATTGCCAAAAGTTTTTTCTCACCTGCCTTGACTCGCATATGAACTTAAGTGACATCCTATTCTTAATCCATAGGGTTTAATATGACGTCGGTCCACCCTTTGCAGCTATAACAGCTTCAACTCTTCTGGGAAGGCTTTCCATAAGGTTTAGGAGTGTGTTAATGGGACTTTTTGACCATTCTTCCAGAAGTGCATTTGTGATGTCGCACACTGATGTTGGACGGGATGGCCCGGCTCTCAGACTCTGCTCTCAAAGTCATCCAAAAGGTGTTCTACATGCACAGTCATGTTGGAACAGGAAGGAGACATCCCCAAACTGTTCCCACAAAGTTGGGAGTGTGGAATTGTCCAACATCTCTTGGAATGCTGAAGCATTCAGAGTTCTTTTCACTGGAACTAAGGGACCAATCCAAGCTCCTGAAAAACAACCCCACGCTATAATCCCCCTTCCACCAAACTTTACACTTGGCACAATGCAGTCAGACAAGTACCGTTCTCCTGGCAACCGCCAAACCCAGACTCCCCCCTCGGATTGCCAGATGGAGAAGCGCGACTCGTCACTCCAGAGAATGCGTCTCCACTGCTCAAGAGTCCAGTGGTGGCGTGCTTTACACCGCTGCATCCGACATTTTGCATTGCACTTGCTGATGTATGGCTTGGATGCAGCTGCTGGATATGGAAAACCCATTCCATGAAGCTCTCTACCCACTGTTCTTGAGCTAATCTGAAGGCGACATGAAGTTAGGAGGTCTGTAGCGATTGACTCTGCAGAAAGTTGGCAACCATCCAAGCATCCGCTGACCCTGCTCAGTCATTTAACGTGGCCTACCACTTTGTTATAATATCACTGACAGCTGACTGTGGAATATTTAAGAGCGAGGAAATTTCACGACTGGACTTGTTGCACAGGGGGCATCCTATCACAGTACCATGCTGGAATTCACTACACTCCTGAGAGCGACTCATTGTATTAGGGGCCCCCTTTAACCTCCCCTTGAGGCACCACTGCTCACCATCAGCCAAGCCAGCATTTTAGGCTGTATCTGAGGCATTTATATGACTGCTTTCTGTATCCAAAAAAACACATTCATAAAACACATCGGACAATAAAATCTAAAAGTTGAACTTAATAATGTTAAAATAACTGCACAGCCTATTTTGGATGTCAGCAGCCGGAAAATTGGAGAAAACATGCATTGACCCCTAAAAAATAATTAAAGACAAGTTGTGTATGTAATAGTGGCAGGTTGTAAAAAAATTCACAAAACTCTTCAAGCTAAATTTCAAGATTGTCTGTTTGAAAAAATGTTATTGAAGAAACCTTTAAAGAAAGTTTGAAATTGGTCTGATAATCTCAGACAGAAGCATGAAGCAAGCAGGTAGAAGAACATTATGTTACACTTATCCCTCTTTATATCAAGTGATGAAATGATTCCCCACGTAGAGAGACTTAAGGAACACACCCTATCAGCCTGTGGGCTGCCAGGTAGAAAAATGTTCCTCTTGCTGCCCTTAACTCCCCCCTGAGTCGAGATCATTTGTGATTAAACAGCTTCTTAGCCCTTTTAAATAGCCTCTAATGAAAGGATAAAGGCACTTTGACCAGTTGTAATCACAACATCTATTTGCTGTGTGATTATTTCAGAGTACAACCTGATCTGTGTTCATTGCAACTTATGTAACATCCATTTTCATCAATGAAAGTAAATGTGGAAAGGAAAAGTTTACACATTTACTATCAGACATGAAAACAAATATATTTTTTCCCCCACTGGAGCTCCTCAAGAGTCTCTCCTCGGTTTTAGTTTATATTGATATGTATCACGGGAAGAAACATGATTAACTTGGTTTTTGAAGCAGCTAGAAATTGTACTGTGCCATTTTATAATAGAAAACAGTCAGATTATGTTTGATATTTTGGATAACAGTTCATCATCTCAGGTTTAGAAGCGTATAGAAAAAAAAACAAAGCATCTAATTGTACTTTGAGATCATGAGATAATTGAGTTGCCATTACCAAAAAAAAAAAAAAAAATGAGAATTTTGATGAGATAAGATCAGAGAAGAGATATAGAATTTAAAAAAAAATGATTGGCATCAGCCACCGCTGTGGGCTTTGGTACAATCGATGCTTTGACTAATAATCTCCTTTTAGCTGCATTTGTTCCAGAATAATAATAATTTTACTTCTTTGTTTGATTCCTTCTTTTTTTCTCTAGTTGCTGTTCTCCTGAAGGATGACTACTTTGTAAGGGGTGCTGGACTGCCGGGGCGTTTTAAGGCTGAGAAGATGGAGTTTCATTGGGGCCAGAGTAATGGATCAGCAGGCTCGGAACACAGCATAAATAGCAGAAGGTTCCCTGTAGAGGTAAAGCGTCCTGTCACTAACATTCGCTTTGATAAATTCACAATAGGAAGCCTTGAGGGTCAACACATAATATTGGAGCTTGGCAAGTTACTGTTGTGTTTAGAAATATGATGTTTTTAAGAGAGACCGAAAACATTTTCTCTCTAACTGTTCGTGAATGCCATGAACGATAAGATGTACTTCTGCTTGTTGATCGGGCTTAATTCTTTGTGGCACGGATTCAGTAGTTATTGAAACATGCTGCTGGGATCTCGAGCTTCAATAGTTGCACACTGATGCATCTAAAATCCAGTTTTACCTCATCTCCAAGAGGCACCACCAATTCACCAATTTTACACAATAATATTTGTTTACAGGTCTGGGGGAGTACTACTGTATTTGTGAAAAAGTAGCTTAAATCTTTTTATGGCTCCAGAGGAAGCTGCATGTTATCAATAAACTGCCTTCGGTGATGTCACTCAGTGCCAAAGCTGCACTGTGGGTAATGTAGGCAGCATGATTTAAATAGCAGTCTACTGGTCTAGCATTGCACTCCAATAACACTCATGATAGACAGTTTAAAAAGAAATGATCAGAATCGATACAGCAGAACCAGATATCACTTTTTTCATTCCATGCATTTCCCCTTCCTCTTGAAACCCAACGCCACTAAAGTAGCTGGCGGCACCCTTTAACTTATGCAGACCATTTGCATCGCGGCTGCTGCAACACTGTGCTTTCACTATAATCAATGAAACCAGCTACAGAAGGCATGAGAGCAGTGTGTGCCACTGAGATCTGCTCTACAAGCGTAAAAATAGACAGGTCTTCTATTTATATTTTTTATGCGGGGTGTGTGCAGCCCTATTATACGGAAATGTGTCATACAGTGTCGATATTCTGTATACAGGAAATTACTCTAGCTGGCTTCTTCATTGGGGTCTACCCATCAGCGTTTAACCAGCAGCTGTTGGTTGCTTAGTAACTTATGTTAACTTACCCATATTATACAAACTCAGTGAAAAGTTGTTTCATGGTGCTGTGCTGGGGCCAAAAACTGAAGACACAATCCCTAAAAAGAAGGATTTGACAAAAAAAAAACCCTGCGGCATACAGTGTGTGCACTGCAGGTGTAGCCAGTAAAAAACTACTCAGCTGCACATCACCTCCACCAACAGTGTGTAATTGTTACGTGTTCACTGTGGCCAGAGCGTTATTCACAGTTATGAAGGGAAGCTCTACTATAGCTTTTGCACATAAAATCAGTTTGATAGAAAATACCCTGATTATGTCATCAAGGGTCATTTCAGTCTGTTCAAGTTTATAACAAAGTCTGTGTTAGAAAATGGGATTGTGGAGTGTGAGAGATGTGGGCGTGTACCAGGCAGAGAGGGTCTTACAAAAAGGAACTTTGGTGTTGCATTACGGGAAGTGTAGCACTCAACAGTATTAAAGCTTAACCCTGACTACTAGGGACTCATAGTGAGAATATCTCAACCTCTGCCGCCTCAATTCTTACTCTGTTAGGAACAATAACATGATAAGGTAAAACATTACATTAAGGTTAAAATTTTAACCATGACCTGGTTGCTTGTTTGCATTTTGGCTGCATATTAACGTGTTGTTAGACATTATATAGTAAAGCACTTATTCTGCATGAGCATATTCTACAACTACTGAGTCGTTAAGTTAGAGTTTTCACTCAATAACCTCCTAAATACTGCTTAATTATAGTAAGTAAGGGAGTTGTTGCACATGATTTGTAATCTTAATGTGCCTCATATGGTGCTACCACAACAATAGTAATTTAACGATAAAATTTAAATATGCACCATATTGTTTTGGGGAAGAAGTGTTAAATGGAAAAGTAAGATCTTCATTGACTGATAGAAAAAAAGAATGTATGCCAAAACAAACTTGATAAAGAAACTCTTTTTGTTTTCTTTACTGAATAAATGAGCTGACCTTAAAGTACAGCACCTTCTCATATTGTCTTACTTTGTTTATATTTGGCGGACCCTGCCACCATTCTATATTCAGACAGTGTTCTGGGGACCTTATTTTCCTGTGAGAAGAGCTCGGTTGTTCGTTATGGAAAATACAAATATTTCTAAGATTTTAATTATTAGCTAACTAAAAATTGTGAATATACAAATACTAATACTACTACTATTCAAATAATAGACATTCTTCTCGAAAGCTACAAAGTGCCCCTTTTAATAAATATGTTCTTGCATTACAAAATATAAAACTACTCCTGTTAATGAGGTCCGGTAACACCAGATTATGTCTTTCTAATGTAGAATGTAGAGGCTCTTAATGTGAAGTTGTGCCCATTACTAATTCACTAGTCGAACCCATGGGGGTACAATATAAAAAAATACAGAATCAAATACATTCAAAGTCTGTTGATATGGTGTCAAGGATATTACGTCAGTGAAAGCAAAGTGCGAAAGCACAGGAGAAAAAAATAAAGTTTTCTTGTGGACTTTTAAATGAAATGAGCATTGAAGCAGAAGTTGAACTTGCTCCTTAGATGATTTTTGTGCAAGGTCGTAACCGATTTCTTAATGCCATTAATGCCAAAAGACTAAGAGCAGACAAAAGAAACAAAGGGAGAACAGACTGCAAGTAATAAAGGAAAGCAGAAAAAGAAAATCACCAAGTCTTGTAGCGCAGATATGAAGGGTATTAAGTCTAAAACCTTTTGGTATTATTTATTCTGGCTCCTGGATTAAAGCAGAAATCCCACTCTTTTTGTATGGTGCGGAGAATGACTTATTAGTGCCTTTCACATTTTTATCATTTACAATGTCATTTCTATTCGTTATCTAAAATGAATTTGCAAATGTGTCATACTCTTACATTTTGTGGTGTTTTACATAAAAAAAAAATCCCACTCTCTCTATTGTCAAATGGTTAATAATTAGTGTAAATATAGCTGTATATGAAAACAGGAAATTGCTGTTAGTGTGCCTCTCTGTCCTATCTCCAAACACGCAGCGAGAGTCCCCCTGTGTTTGTTTCTTAGCCCTGTTATTTTGGAGCCCTCTCTGCAGGCACGGCTTTTGATGCTGTACGGCTGAGTAATTAGATTTATTTTTTGCCACAGCATTTTCCATGCAGCGTAGTGTTAAAGGGCACCGGATTATATACAACCATTATAAAGCTGTTGTGCATATGGCTCCTTTGATGGTGCGCTTCTAAATAAGACGATTGGAATTCACTTTAACGACCAATTTGAGCAGCTGTTAGGAGAAAGAAAAGCTGAGCAAGAACAAGAAAATGATGCCCTCCAGATGCATCATTTATAGATGTGAAATATAGATTTGTAACTTAGCATGTATCTGTGTGTAGACCAGGGTTTTTGCATAGACCTCTGTGCCAGATAACATGTATTCAAGAGATAATGTGTCTGGAATTTAAAAAGATAATGCTCTTCTAAAAAAACACAAGTAACATAATTATACACACCTACCAGGGGGTACATGGAAATAGTAGTAGCATAAATAGGCTTACAAATGGATTAGATGCTGATCATCTGCATTTGAATTGTTAGCCTGAAACAACCTGAGTCAGCTGTTACACCTGAAGACCAGAGTTTTGTTCCTTTATTCTACACAAGAAAAACTGCCTTAGTTGAAGTGTTAAGGATGAGTTTAGGAGTCTCAGAGCCTGAGGAAAGAAGCTCTCTCTGCAGACTCTGCAGTCTGGTGGTACGGCAACAGATCCTTCTGTATCGTTCTCCACATAGCAGCAGGGTGGACAAACTGTGGCTGGGGTGGGTGTTGACTTGTAGTATCCTTTGGGGTCTGTGCAGACATCTCACTTCACCGATATCAGTAATGTTCTCTAGATGGGTACCAGTGATGTTCCAGCCTTTCTGTTCTGGGCTGTGCACGAACCAGGCAAGCTTTAGATGTTTCAGGTCAGGATAAAATCTTTCTGTAGAAGTTTACAAAAATTTCAAAATTTGAGAATTTAATTTTCTTTAGTTTGTTTAAGAAGTACAGCGTTTTTCAACCTTTGGTGATGTAAGCAGTTTGTAAATGACGCTCAATGGCATCAACAGTCCCAGGAAAAGCTTTGTTGAAAATAAAAAAACTGAACACAATGTGACAAAAATTGCATTAAACTGAGTACAGATTAATACAGTAAAGCACACATTTAAGCATTGCATTTAAGAATTAAACACTGGTACACATTTGTTGCTCAGTTAACCAGAATTTGGTGTTAAAGTTTGCTGCAAATTTAAGGGGATCAGGTAGCAAGTTCACAAACTCCCTTAAAAATAAAATCAACTGCCTCACATGAATCAATACTTGAGTTAAAAACAAAAGGAAATGGAACAAACAAAATGAAGCTTTCCAGCTCTGTATTTACAATGTCATCCTCCTCCCCTGTGTTTTCTTTGCATTCTCTTCTTTTGAGCCAGCTTAAAGGTTTCTCCGACTGATTCTGTCACATCACATGAAAACGTGGTAAGCGCTCCTAGTGCCCAAATCACATTGATTTAGGAGACCGCTCAATTCACGAGATTGCATGAGAATCGTGCGAGCCGCTGATCTGCCTGATCTACTGTTGCATCAAATATACTGTCATACTGCCCAACCCTAGTAAAGGTTATTGGTAAATGATTCAGTACAAATGAAATGCAAAGGAAAGGAGGAACCAAGGCACTAACACTGACAGTTACAGGAGGATTGTGTCCTGTAGATATAAAAATACTTACGCAATTAAGCTTTAATGGGCTTCAGTAACCTTCATCTTAAAATATATTTAAAAGAACATATTTAAGAAAATGAAAAGGTGAGTGGTTGTGTTGATGAAGCGCTTCATCAAACTAAATAGGGCACTTTAGAGCACTTTTGAAACTGAATGCACAGTAGCAATCATGAATGGCACGCTGCCAGTTGCATTCACAGGAAGGTCTGGTATATTTTTCATAATTCAAAGGGTGGGTGACCCTCCTCTTGTACCGTTTATTCTGTTAAATGTGCGTGTCAAGAACATGCAGCCTAGATTGAATTGACTTGACATATAGCATGATGGGGATTGAATTGAAATGACACCGTGAAGAAATGCTCAAAGAAATGACCACATCAGAGAAAATATGGCCAAGAAAAGAACAGCCACTCATGGCAACATAACATCTGATGGAATGACCTTGATTACAGGAAGTACAAAAAAAGACCATTCCAATCCACATTTCCACAAAAGGTATTTCCTATTAAATACCGCATGTACACAATATATGCAAAAAAACAGCGGGGAGGTCTTTTTATCAATACGTCAGCCTACATGTATCAAACATGATGTAGTTATTCATAAAAGAGTGAAATCCAATGATGAATAGTTGAAGGGGATTATTTTTGTGCAAGGTCTAGCCCCTAGCCATTTAACTGCTTCATCCTGTGAGATGTGGCATTTTCACATTTCATATTCGCACCTTGACAGAATTTGATGTATTTGATATTATATTACATCTGATTCCACATGTGCACCAGAGCTCTGCCTCATATAAGTGTTTGTGTTCGATAAACCCAGTGATCCTTTCTAGCAGAGGTTGGCTTTTGTTTTGTTGCATATATGTTTTCTTGTTCTTGGAGAGTTGAAGCAGCATGACCTTGGAGGTTGAGCTGCAGGGCTTATTTGTCTCTGCTAAACAGAGAGACTGTTTTCCAATCTGCAGTATAATTATCTCTCCACTCCAAATGAGTCTGCCCTTAGTCTCTGGTAACACACTGCATTAAGCATTTACTCTTACAGTGGAAAGAGAAAAACCTGAAAAGTGTTTATTCCACCTGCCCGGAAGCTTGAAAACATACACAAATATGGTTCACGCGTAAGTACAGGGCCTAATTCAAAGGGCTGTTTTATGGAGTTACTCTGCCTTTTATAACATGATCATGTAAAAGGAGAAAGAAAGAACCTATGAGCCGCTCGGCCTGTGACTTGTGAGCTTGACATTAATCTAACCACTGCCTTTTTTCGTGGGAGTGAAGTGGGGAAATCGATGGATGGACCACCTGTTCGCTCAAACAGCACAATGAAAAATGAAACTGTGGATTTTTTTTTCTGCCTCGGGGTACCATAGAGAGATATTTTCTAATAATATATTGGATGTCACGAGGTTAGATTAATTATACATGGATTACAAATCACACTTTGAGAAAGGTATGTGTTTGCACACATTACTGCGGATGTATCAAGTGTATGGGTTGGTTCACAGCAGATACATCTCAGAGATAGAGACAGAATGTGCAAAAGAATATACAAGAGTATGCAAGAGTCTCAGTTAAGTCAAAACTTATAGGGATGGATAAAGTGCCTGTGAAAATTAAGATAAATCATGCCAGCAGCAGAATCCATGTGCTACATTGAAACAAAGAACACAATAAAGGCACTATTTTGACAACACATATGAAGCTGCTGTAAATACGAAAATACAACCAAATGAACCGTAGAAGAATGCAGTGTAACTTCATTTAGAAAATGCAACTGCAGAAAAAAACATTACCAAATATGTTAATACAGTGGAACAGCCATGAACACATCTGAATGAGCATGCTGTTGCATTTGTGGTGCGTGGAAGCTAACAAAACATCAGTGGCTAGAAAGGCTAACATTTGTATATACTGTAACGCATATCAAATAAAACAATACAATATTCCAAAATAAGACGGTAGAAGAATTTATCGTGCTGAAAACCACTCAAAATAATTTTATATTGGGGAACTGTCGTGAATTATGATAATTGTGAATGTCCATACCTAAATGATTGTCTGACATTGTGTCTGACTCAGTGAAACAATATCGACATCGTGAATATGTTTTTCTAAGGGACCATAGAAGACACACAGAAAGGGCTCCCTGACTGGAAACATTACAAATGGCATGGTTTGTGCCCGGTACAGGACAAGAGGGCCCTGCAGCGGGTGATTAGTGTGGATCTCAAAGATTCTAAAAGACGACAACTGCCTCAGCCACAGTCTGCCCACCCCTCTGCCGTCTGGCAAAAGATACAGAAGTATCTGCTTCTGTATCACCAGACAACGGAACAGCTTATTTTCTCCATATTGTTGTGAAAATAAGCATTGTGGTTTTGTGACCTTAGAATAAGCCATAGAATTACAGTGTGCTACATTTCTACAGTAGCCTAGCACCAGTGGATGCCACTGAATCCTTTGCACTGGACTTTTTTAGATGGCTCATGTGACATTGGCTCCTGCACTGGGACCAATTATTACAGGAGAATTCACAAAGTGAAGTAAATGGAGCTCTTGTAGTAGATTTTTTAGCTAAGCAAACATTAGGCAATGTTGTTGTTTTTTTTATATGTACATGGATCATAAATACATAATATCTGTTTACGGACATATAATCCACTCATCCTCTTGTCTTGTACAGACCAGTCAGTTATATCTATCAGTAATATGGAATGTGAAATGCTACATTTCATGTAATTGTTTCACAGCAGGTTCAAATTGTGACACTTTATTCCTCTTGAAAATTAGTTCTCTATCACTTTGTAGGTGTCTTAGTGATAGAATAACGTAGATCGTTAAGTGTAATTGGAGTGAGAATCATACTGATAAAAAAAAAAGACACATTTACCTGTTAACAACAAAAAGCTGCAGTAAAACCGTTGTCGAAAAAATAAAGGAAAGAAAGAATGAAGTCATGCTGCAGTGATAAATCTGAGATCTTTCCATGCACAAACTCATTTATTGAAGTTTTCTTCTCCTGCCTCAATATCTTGCTGCCTCGGGAAATCATGCCAAACATCACCTGTTTGTGCTTAAATGGCACTTGGGAATGCAGAGCAGCTTTCAGCATTTGTTTTTGCTCTCATCTTGTGCAGGAAAACAAAGAAATCCAGGGCTATAGAATGAATTTAGACTACAGAAGGGAGATGGCATGGCCAGTCTGCTCTCCAGAGAAATTTGGGGGTAAATTATAAAGTGCAAATAATGTTTTGTTGTCCTCCAGTTTCCTTTTGATACTTCTGGTCTCCTGCTCACCATTTTTCAGATTTGTCTTAGCATATTTCTATCTACAACAGTCTGGTAAATTTTGTTCTGACAAAAACAGACACGTATGAGTGTGTCTGAATGTTTAAAGAGAGCTTATAGATTGGTCAGACCACCTGTCTGTCCTGCTTAAAGTCAACAACTTTCAGCAATATCTGTGGATGTGAACGAAATAGTCAAATGTGTCAGAACTCACAAACAAGTGATGCATTTGAAAACATTTCTTTTTATTGGCTGCTATGAAAGTGTTTTATAACTGTATATCACGTTTTCCAGTGTGCTGTTAACAAGAGCAGGTCATGTGATCTAATGTCAGTGAGTAAATGAAGCCTAAGGGGGCCAGCTTAATTGGGTGATGTAGTTAATAACATCTGAAGGGTGATGGATGGCAAGAGCTCCTTCTTGCTGGGTTCCCAGACAACAAATTAGTTCAATTAAAGGCTGCAGTTAAAGGAACTCTGAAAGAAACTGATCACTTAAATTCACTTAAATTATCTGGATTGAGTCAGCTTGTACCTGGTTTATGCCTGCGGCACGCATTAATGGATTTGCCCACATTTATACTGAATTTATTTTTCACGATTTGCATCTGCTGTCAGCACTGTCAGTTTTCTACTGCAGGTTTCTCGTAATTTTCCTTGGAAAGAGGAATAAGGCGAGCATACCCTTTAATTAAATCAACATCCAGGACCTTTTTCTTATTGCCAATTAACTTGGTGCAGTAGTATGAAAGGGTTTTTCATTTTAAAGAGGCTGGAGACAGTGAGATGATGGACAGCTCCAATTGCTACTTTTAGAATCATTTGATGATTTTGATCAGCGCTACCATAATACGTCTGCTTTGAAATGAAAGGAGTGAGAATCTTTTCCTTAACGCGGAACTAGAGTCATGACAGGCATGTGATGTAGCCTGTGTATGATGGTTTTCACATTATATGTCACACATCTTGAGCCATGTTGTGGAATCAGAGGAGATGTTGTTGGTGATTTAAGATGATTGGGAGGAATGATTAAAAGCATACCATTCTGTCAGATCTCACAGCGGGAAAAAAAGAGCTCGATCCTCCAGTTCTTCCTCTCTGCTCGTGAC
Source organism: Sparus aurata (assembly GCF_900880675.1). Classification (NCBI taxonomy): domain Eukaryota; kingdom Metazoa; phylum Chordata; class Actinopteri; order Spariformes; family Sparidae; genus Sparus; species Sparus aurata. Next base: position 18,785,577 of record NC_044192.1, read on the forward strand.
TGTCTCTGTGAGGGCAGTCGGCCTGAGGAATGTGATGCTGTATTTCTCGAGCCTCCTCCAGGAGTGGCAGAACACAAAAGGGAATGACACAGATTATGTGAGATTTATTAGAGTGATAAATACACCCTCTTTTATGCCCCTCAAAAATGCTTTTCATCAGCTCCTCAGCAGTGTGTCTAAGTGATTGATGGCAGGACTGTTCCTTCTCCTTGTCCACTCCTCAAGCTGTTTATGCTCTGTTTCCCATCCCAGATGCAGATCTACCTTTACAATTCAGACGACTTTGACAGCCTCAGTGCGGCCATCAAGGAAAGACGCATCGTTTCCGCCATGGCCGTCTTCTTTGAGGTAAAGTATCACACAGGGCTGAAGGTCAAGACAAATGTAATCTGAGGAAAACCACACTACACGAATGCCCCTACACAACATAGACATTGTATCCACGCTAGTGTGAGCCCCTGCACTTTAGTCCACACTGAAATATCTCAACAGTTATTGGATGGATGGATTACCTTGAGAATTGGTGCAGACAGTCATATCCCCCTCAGGATGAATTGTAATCACTTTGATGATCCCCTGACATTTCATGTAGGGAGCAAAAAAGGTAAAAATATTTCTATTTGTTCAGTATGTTCTGAACAAAAACCTGCAAACAGGGCTTATTTGTCTTGGAACATGGAAAAATGCTTGGTTTGAACAGATGTGTTTTCAAGGTTAGGATTTAATTGGAATTATCTCTTTGAAGATGGATTGATTTGCAAAAAAATATGGAATTTATTCTACAAAGTCGCTCACGTACACCAAAAATTATTATTTGAAATAAAACAATTGCATCGTCATATTTGTTCCTCTCATGGAGTTTAAATTAGAAAGCCATCGATACATACATTTATTGCTATGAGTATAAAAGAATTCTATGAAGTACAGGTGTGATGATAAATGCGGTTCAAACCCTTAATTAATATTACCATCAGCCTCCGCTTACCTTGTTGTTTAGTGCAAAGGTTGGCATGCTAATATGCTAAAGTAAGATGGTCAACACTTTAAACATTACACTTGCTTAATATGAGAATGTTAGCATTGTCACTGTGATCATGCTGGCATGCTGATGTTAGGCAGTAAAATGTAACACTCTTAAACAACTTTTGCTTAAAGGTGCTATGTATAACATTCAGTGACATCTAGTGATTCCCTCATTTGCAAAACAAATTAATATCTATAACAGCTAATTAGCTAGCGTGCCTACTCTAGCAAGAAGAGAGGAGGAAAACCAGCTCCGAGTCAAGTTGGAGCAACGTGCACGTGCAGCCGGCCCAGCCACTAAAACAAACAACAGAGAAGCACACAAACATACAGGAAGTGAGGCTTTATTTTCTGGTCAGGATGCCATTACTCCACTATAGCTTTAAACAGCAAATAGTTGTTTGCTGCTATATTATTTATCAAAATCTCATATATAGAACCTTTGAAGTTGAATCTTCCACATCCAGAATTTAGTTTTTTCTAAAGAATTATAGGTCGTAGTAGGTAGTGACAACATAACCTGAATGAAAAATATCTGGTTTTATAAGATAAAAAACAAACTTTTTGTTCATAAATGGTACTTACTGCGACTGTTATGAAAGTCCTTTACAAAATCAAGGGAATTGAATGATTGAATAAACATAACAACAGTGGATAAAGAAACTGGGTGGACAAAAGAGCCAACTCAAGGACTGAAGGGGGCTTTTTGTATGTGTCCATTTATGAAAACTATGACGATGTAAATACCTTTTTAAGGTCAGTAAGTGAGGGATGTTTCTCAGAGATCTTTGGCACCTGTGTTGTGATAGAAGAGTTTCTTTTCACCATGCAGCTAATTGTTTTTCTGTTCTGTGGCACACTGCAGATTGCTTACTGAGATACTACAAATTGTCCCCTGAAGGTCTGCGCACATAAGCTCTTAATGGACAAGAATGGTCCTAATTTCTGTTAACTGTAAAAACACCTCAGAGATTTATGAACCGTGAAAATGCACACACCAGCACGACTGCAGGGCCCCTGTCCATGTCACAGTCTTAATTTCTATTAGCAGGATGTTGGCGATTGATGGCAGGTGATCAATGGGGGCTAACGTTCAGCTTAATAGTATGTAGGTAAGGGTCAGCTCTCGGGAAGAGGGAGGCTGGAATGGGGACACAGGTGTTCGTAATGTAGGTCTACACTCAGACAGTGATAAAACCATGTGTGTACGAGGACCTAAATGCCTCCGCTGGGTCCTGACAGCCCTATTGCTTACTGCAATTAGCACCACCAAACACAATCCGCTGAACAGCAGTTTACAGTGTGAGGGTTTTTTTTAAGCGGACACACACACATTGGCTCAGTTTTACCATTTCTAATCAATGACGAGAGTTCCTCCTGTGCTCCCCGAAGGCCTATTAATGGCCTCTAAGGTGTGCACATTATCCGCATTCAGCATTCAGTTCCACACGATTACTCTCCACGACTGACCTGAATTAATGTTATGCAAGGGTAGATTGGTCCCCGCATCCCAATACTGTTTTGTCCAGTCTCGTCTCCTAAGTAGGACATTGGGAATATCGTGGAATGTCTGCCAGTCTACAGTCACTGCAAAGAATTCAAAGTAGGCCTAATGGATAAAGAGGGAATCCACGCCAATCTTTGTCTGCCGGAGACAGTTGACAGCTGAATGGCCTCATTGAGTTATTGCCATGAATGTGTTATTTAGACCTGGAAAAAGCGGCTACACTCATCCTTGCTTCCAATTATGCCCAGTTGGCCACTTGTGGTATTGCGGCAAAAAGTTCCCCTGCAGCCCAGAAAAGCATTTTCCCACCAAAACATTCTCATACCGAAATGACTGAGTAGGTCGTTTGTCAGTGTCTCCAAAAACAACATATACCACCTTTCCAAAAACACCACGACTGTTGCAGTGTAACAGAGACAGCCCTACCTGACTCTGGGCATTTGGTCGCAGCTTGGTTTGGTGTAGTCACTAAAACTTATAGATAAGGTTAAGTAAATCATTGTGGTTTTTGGTTGAAATCACTAAGTCTTTTTGAATGAAACTTAAAAATCTACTTTCTTCAGAATAGCTTTATGAGTTTGCCTGGATTAAAGAAATAAAAATGGGCTAGTAAATGGTTAAATGGGTCACCGAATGTACTTGGGTAGCCTGCTCAAGTAAAACAGTATGTGTGGGAAACACTGAAATTCCCTTATCAACTTATGTTCCGTGACGTTACTTCGTTAAATTTGAAAGTTAATAGAAACTCACTCTTGACGTGAACAGTGGTCCTATTGACGTCCATCCCCGACCTTCTCCCTATATGGAGTTCACTGTTTGCAAGAGAAACATTCCTGGCCTTTGGCAGTGGGCTGCATACATGAACTTAACCTAAAGGCTAGAAGCTAAATTTGATCATTTCACACTCATAATGTCATCATTAAAGTAGAGTAATTGTGGTAGAGTAATTGTCACTAACCTTCTTTTAGTTTGTATACATTACTGGGAGAAATCTAAAGATTACAACATAGTTATCAAGTATCATCAAAAATGACCACAGAACTGAGTCTCACCTACAAAACCCCTCAGAAAATTGAAGAAACTTGGTAACAGATGGTGTTAGATGCTGCTAGATTATATTGTGCTGAGAGTAGTTGCCCTGTGTTCACCCCCCTGTGTTTTATATTGATCTTCTTTAGTCATTACGTTAGATTATTATTCTAGTCTTGTAATCCTTTTTGTAATCCTTTGTCTCTGGACATTTCCTGCAGCTGGGGCAAAAAGACAATCCTGCAGTGGAGCCCATCATCCAGGGATTGAAAGGAGTGGTGCATCATGGTAAGTGATGGGAAAGTAACCTCAATAGCAAACTCTGCTAAATATAGAACAATTGTATTATGTGTGTGGCAGGGCTGTGCTGAATAGTTAAGGGCTCCATTTATAGTGTTCACTTTTAAATGCTAAATTGACATTACATTTTTTTGCGCAGGTGCAGATAAAGATTAGGCAACACTAATATTATTAGTATTATACTGTTTGTAGATTTAGATTTCATTGCTGGCTCTGTGTACTCCAAACATTTCCAATAAATCCAAAGCGTTGTAAAACCCAAAAGTCAGAATATATTGAAAAAACTGTTTTTTCTAACAAAACATCCTGCTTCAATCCATGTTTGTTGCCGTTCAGCCTTTTAAAAACATGTGCATGCATCTACAGATTGCATGTAAGAGTACATGTGTAGAGGAAGTTGATTAAATAAAAAAAAAGACTTGCTTGTTTAATCTGATGAACAAAATCCTCAATTTCAACAAAGCAATTCATGTTCTTTTTAGGGTGATTGAGTCATAAAATAGGATGACAGACATTAAAAGCTTCAATCAAACCCCCCTAACAGAAGCCTTAAATGTGAAACAAAAATAATGACATTCAGCACAGCCCTAGTATGGGATGAATCCTTTGTTGTAAATCTCCTCCACATAAAACAATACTGTGGGAATTAAGTTCACACAGGATATCCAAAGAGCAATTATCCCTTACAAAATTGCTGTTTTTCATGTTGTGCCTGATCCTAGAGGTAAATTCCTCATCCTGCTCCTCCCAACCTCCACAGAACAAAGATTGATGCTCTCGATTTCAACTGCTTAAACAGAGGGCCTCTTAAACCCCAAATTAGACTCTAAACACAAGATATGAGCGGAGTTTAACTTCAAAAGGAGGCGAAATTTGCAAGACACCGCCTCCCCCTTGCTAGAGTAGCTCCACAGTGGGAGACCTCCAAGGAGCTTCACTCACAGAGAGAGAACTATTAATTACATCTGAGCCTCAATTAGACAACACTCCTGTTTTATTCTGACTCAGACGTACGTATAGACTCGGGTGGATCGTGGCTCACTGCAAAGGCTCGCATGCACATTTAAACTGTTTATGTCCTGTGTTGTATGCCGTGGAGCGTTCCTTCATAGCGTATTGTCTTAAATAAATGCTGATGTGCTGGCTTAACTGAATGCATGACTTATGCAGACCATAAGCAGATGTTTTAGCGTGGCTGTATAATCCTTTGCTGCATCTGGGGACGCAGCAGCTCTGTTTACACGGACACGTATGACTTGTTTTACAACCTGCCGCCGATGGTCTTTATGCGAGCATAAGCACGCACTGACATTGACATGTAAATGGATGAGGACGTATAGAAGCGTGGGGAATTGCTCTGTACCCACACTGGTTTCACAAGACTGGTGCCGGGCTTCATTGAGTCGTTTCTAATTATAATTTCACTCCCTGTACTTTCTGGAGATGGATGTTTGATGTTGTGCAATGTGTGCGCCGGCGAGGTTATAACCTCTTGTGTGGAGCTTTGGGGGTGAAGGAGAAAAACTTCTACAACTTTCTGAACGAGCATTGATAGACACAGAAATACATGTTTGGGGAAAAAAAAGAAAGCTCCCTTAGAGGCCACTAGAGGTCCTTAAGAAAACATACGTATCAACGTCGGAATCAGATAATAGGTCACTTTGTTCAGTGAAATTTCTACAATTTAAATTTCATTGACGTAATTGCAATAAAGAAGAAAGGAGTTGTTTTTTTTTTCTGATTGGTTTTCAGCTGAGAGGCCATTTCAGATGCGGTTCTTATTTCACAGAGGTATTTATGCTTGTCTTTTCTTTCGTTACATAACCTTCATCGGCAGCATGTAGCCAAAAACGTTTGGTTAAACTAGATTATTTTTTCGGGTCGCCATCAATCTCCAGAAGTGCCTGAACTCTGTGTACTATGCAGCTTCACAGATGTTCGTGCTAACGCCACGGTATCTCTCATCTCCCCCGCTGAAAGAGAGCTCTGTGTGGGTGTGGTGGTTTTTGGACTGTCTTCCTGCTGGCTGCTAAATGCTTCTCGCCTTCTCCCCGGTTAGGGTTGTTGGTTTTCCACAAGCTCGTTATCCCACAGTCATCCATCCATCAGCATCTCAGCGGCCCATGAGCGATAGGGCACGTACGCTGTCTGAAGACTGAGAGAAGAAAGGCTGTGAATACTGAATTTCACTGAGTACATATGAGGCATGGGGGTGCGGCTTCCAGTGCCTCAGTAGTCCTATCAGTCCTTCCCCCCCCCGAACCTTGTTTTTTGTTTTGTTTTTTCTGCTTTTCGATAAGGTCGAAAGTGAGAGATTGGATTTGACGCAAATTCGGCTTTATTTTTTTTTTCATGTTATAATTCAAGGGAAAAAACAAGCCCTCTTGCAAAGCCCACACAGCGTATTTGCAGGAGATAAAGGGATCTTCCTCTGGATCACAAACTGATTCCTGCACAGCTTTGCCTGGTTCTGATCATGGCGGATAGGACATATGTGGTAATCATTTGGATCTGTCTTAATCCCCGTGGCCCATGCCAAAGTTGTTACACGGAACAGAGCAGACTACCACCTAGCCACAGATCAGCTGTCAGAGCAGGCCATTTTATCTGACTCCTCTCCCTTTGGTCCTCTCTCAGCCCATCTGAGTACAGAGATGAGGCCAGAGTGATAACAAGTGCTGAGGCTTTTAACTGCTGTCACCATCATTCCACTCGTGGAGGTTTCAGAAATGCAGTAAAAATGCCACAGGGACCGTCAAACGAAACAACCTTGTAAACGCCGGTGCAAATGCGACTCAGGATATGCAGTGTTTTTTTCGCTAAGCATTGAAGGGCGAAAGATCTGATATATTTGTATCAGTACAGAAGGCTGCTGCTTTTCATTTCTGACTATTGACAAATATTGATCCCTTGCTTTATCTAGAAAAGGAGACCAACCTCAGGTCATTCATCCTGAGGGATCTGCTGCCGTCATCAGTGGACGGTTATTACCGATACGCCGGCTCTATGACCACGCCACCCTGCAGCCAGCCGGTGGAGTGGATCATCTTCTCCAGGCCTGTGTATCTGTCCCACTCACAGGTGCGTCAAGTTCACACTCACACACACACAAGCAGACAGGTTTATTCTCCACGCACAGTCAGATCCCATTTGCACACGGTCCGTGGATCACTTGCTTCCCCACAGTGTCGATGCACAAGCAATTTTTCCCCTCATCTCCCTCTCCTCTCCCTTCCTCTTTTCCCTCGTTCCTCCCCAACTCCTCTGCATATGAAACCATAACTTCCTATATATAGTGGATGATTAAGCAGAAAGGGGAAGCCAATTACTGGCATTTGAATGACCGCATGAGAGGGCTCTTATGCATTCACCACGACGTTTGTCAGAGACAGTCGATATAGGGTCTAAAATAGAATACTGCTGCACACGGAGGCTGGTTATCAAATCTTGTTCAAGCAGTGATATTGATTTCATGTGCATTAATATGAATTATTGTCGTTAAAATTTAGCATACTATGTTTAGTGAAAATGGTGGCATTTTAAAGCACTCACTTATGTGCTTCATACAACAACTTATGTCCAACTGTTTGTGCTGTTTGTGATTTTGAGAGATAATATATGCCAAATCATGCCCCGTGCTTTTTGCTGATCCCATATACAGCCCCTTTGCAGCATCTTTTATACATACAATTCTCGGTTTACCCAGCTGCATATCCTCCAGAGCGTTGCTGTGCTGTAGAAATTTGCAGGGCTCAGTGGAATTTCTATCAACTTTCAGGAGCACAAATCTTTTGTTCAGAAATGACTTCTGCTGCAGGAATATTGACCACAGCCACAATGTTTGTGATGCTCACAGATAGTCTTTTATGAACCTGTAATTCATTTCTCCAAGCACGCATAGGACACATTGATTCCACAGTATCTGTAATGTGTAGTCATTACAGCACGCGGCAGGAGATCATTCATGGCAATCAATGGCCACAAATTTGCCCCATTGAGAAGTTACAGCCCGGTAGGTAGCCAGAAATGATGATTGAGGTCCACGCCTGCTGGTACCTGTGCTGTGAACGTTTCTTTGCAAACACTGTGCTCTGTTTGTGAGCAGTCAGCTGCTGGCAAGTGGGTACGGATGCAGTCCTGTGCAATATATTATATTCAATGCACACACATAGTAATAATAAACGCTCTTATTTTTGCTTTACTAGCCATTTTGTCCTTCTTTCTACCTAGCTGGGGGCCTTCTACAACATCTTAACAACGGAGCAACAGGACCATGTCAAGTCCGTCGAGTACCTGACCAACAACTTCCGCCCCCTGCAAGACCTCAACAGCAGGAAAATCTTTAAGTCAGCTGTAAAAGATGCATGGCAGAGAGACCTAACTGAACTGTCAGGAAGCCCTCATAGCACTGAGGCTTCAAGAGGTAAACATTTGACTGTATTGTGTCAAAATCTCTGTGTTGTTTACGTTTTAGCACATATGCTTTAACCCAACAATCCTCTATAATTATACTTAATAATTACTCACTATTTTATATTGTTTCTTTTGAACTGTTGCCTAAATGGCCGAATACCCTTTAAAATTTGACCTAACTGATCGGTCTATAAACCCTGACACACTAGTTGTTGTTGTCGTACCTTCAAGCTTCCCTTCCTATGATACGCTTACAATTTGCAATAACACTGGCAGATTTACCACTGGAAATTTTACACAATGGGTTCACGATTTCAGACAAAGGAAGACAAAAACAGGGTGAACGTTTTTAGTCAGTGACCATTCATTTCAGTTAATGCAATGATATTCAAATCCTTTTTCGCCCTATATACAATTTAATACAGGACACATACATTTAATGCTTTAACAGGTACACTTTATTATGTTTTTTGGAAAAAGGATTGTACATTCTCACTTGTGGTTGACCTGCGTAGCCTACAAGACATGGAAAAAGGAGACAACATTGATTTTGTATGGCACTGTCGTGCCAGTTACATTTGCTATGCTAACTGTTGGCCCTCAAAATTACGCAAAGTTTCTGCTGAAGGTAGAAAGCTACTAGCGTTTGCTGTTAACATTAAAACAGACAAACATTCCTCACACTTTACATGCTGAAGTGGTCTGTCTAAAACCAAAAACACAAGATGTTTCAGGAACTATAATTTCCTACACATCAGGGGAAGGGGTTATCGTGTTCCTCACTGGCCCCCATAGTGAGGTGGCCAAACTCTAAATATCATTCAATGATGCCTTCCATACTAAATGAGAACGAATGTAAATGTGTTATTAAACTTTCAGCATTGCATTTAAATCACATTATTATTATTATTGCAGGACCCTAAAATACTGTCCTAAAATACTCTATAAGTCCAAATCGAACAAACATAGTTTAAACCAGGATCCTCTTGTGATTTGTCGGAGATGTTACTCACGGTCTCAGTCTCGTGTGGATCTGTGATGTGAATACACATTATCTTAATACTATTCTTTTTTTTTTTTGTCCACAAAGACTTTTCAGGTTTTCAGCGCTTTTTTTCTTTACGGTCAAAAATATTGGTTCGCAATGAATAATTTAATGAAATCTTTTATAGTATTTTAGGACCAAATTCAGGAAGCTCATCTAGCAGCTCTGCCTGGAGACCCATTCATAGGGACCCAGCTTAAATCAGTGGGTCAGAAAATATAATGGGACCACAGAAGGTAATCTTTTTTTTCTTTTTTAGTATGGGAAAAATTACTGACTGAGCACAATCTGAATAAGAGGCAGTGATTAAAATTTCAGGAGATTTTTGGATAAAGCTTATAGTGCACATGTAATTTTCCCATTTTTATAACTCATTCTTATATCAAAGAAAGAACATATTAATAAAAAGCACAGACCTCATGCGGGCCTTTGATTAGAGTATTTTCGTTCCTTTTTCTCTTTTATGTGTGCATCTTGCGCCGCTTGCTTTAACAGAACAGTACAGGAACTATGGAGACTAATGAGAAAGGCTGCTGCGCCTTAAAGTGGTGTTGTTGGTGTCGGGCGGGGAGAATTGATTGGGAATGCTTGTGATAAAGTTGGAGCACTCTAACAAGGCCGATCAGCAATCATCATTTATATGTGGCACTGCTAAAATAGACCCATACAAATTAAGTTGTGAAATTGCTTTTGTGGCATGTCAGTAGGCAGAATGAATGTGGACCAGTGTCTCCTTTTTTTCCCTTTTTTTTCTTCTTTTTTTCACTGCTTCCCCTCGCTCCTGCTCGTTTTCCCTTTGTGCCTCTTGCATTTCTATTTCACTGTGTTAAAATGTAAGAATGCACACTTAGTGGGAGGCGCTGGGAGTGTCAGTCTTATCTTAAGTACTGACATCTGTCAAGGTTGTGTGAGGGGGGATATTTAATCTGCGCACAGTAAATGATGGCTTTTCTTGTAAATGTTGTGAGGGCCAGGGCCACACCTTGGCTGAATATTCGATTAGTGTGGCCATGAAAGTTGGTCTTCCATTAAGGATGCATAGCTAACCTTTACAGACGCAAAGCACAGGTTGCAGATCCGTGAGTGTTGTGCAGAGTCATTGCTGATCCAGAAGTGATGCCAAGATATATATAGGGCAATGTTTATTTTATCGTTTGTGTGGGCTTTAAACTGTACATCTGCATGAGTTAAAAATATACATTTTAAATATTTGATATATAAATATATTTCTGAAGATGAGACTAGATTTTGCTCAGCTCTGTTTAGCATTTACATTTACGTTTACATTTAGAGCATTTAGCAGACGCTTGTCCAAAGCGACTTACGTGTACAATTTGTCACAAGAAAGAAACCACAACATATCACCGCTGATAATGAAAATACTGAATGAAAAAATAGAAACAATCTTCAAGCCCTCATCTGGGCATTGTAGCTGATATTTAGCAAGGATGCCTTAAGTACATAATTGCTATAATTTAAATGCTAAGGGTAAGAACATATAAATGCATATACGTATTCCCTTTTTCTTTTTTTGGTGGGGGGATGGGAGGGAGTCATGCTAAGTGGGGTCGAGGTAAAGTCTGAACAAGTGAGTCCTGTGTCTTTTGCAGAAGATGGCGAAGTGACTCTGCTGTCCTAACATTTGTCGTGAGAATTTGGTTAGTTAATGGTGCTATTGTCTGTAAGGCTGCAACAAACTTTTCATCTTATACTATTGATAACTCTGTTAAAGGTGAAATATATAAGAATTGGCCACCTGTAAAATTAATTCAACATGGAGCAGCATGTCACTAGAGAGACTGCTAACCGCTGCCATCTGTAGCTGCCTTAGCTAGTTAGTTTAATTAGACACGCAGATAGTGGTTCAGCCTGGGAACTCAGGGACCTGCGGGGTTTGGGTGTTTACACCACGAGCACAAAGGCGTTGGACTGGGACGGGCGAGGGTAGCATGCTAACTACAGTGGCAACACTTTTCACAGACATCGCAATGTCAAAACGGCTGTTTATTCAGATTCTGTTTATAATTGTAGTTAATTTTGAAAGTTTTTAACTAAAATTGTCACATATTGCATCTTTTTAAGGATTTCTTGATTACTGGATTAATTATTTTGTCTATTAAATAAGCAAATTGCCACAATTTCCCAGAGCCCGAGGTGATGCCTTGATCCTGCTTGTATTGTCCGCCATAACTGTACAAATCTGAAATCTATTCAATGTACAATTTAATAAAAAGGAGAAAAGCAGAAATTCCTCACAATTCAGAACCTGGAACCAATCACTGTTAGGAATTTTATGCTCAAACGACTCTAAGAACAATCAGTCACCTGACTACTTGCCAATTTATTTTCTCTCTGTCAACTAATCAATAATCCAGACATCATTCTTAACACAGTCTGATATCACAGCGTTCTTAACCACTGCTCAGACTGCGGTGGCAGCTGCTGTAAGAAGTTCTGCGGTTACCATGTTAATATTGAGCCCTCAGATTACATTCATAAGTTTCCCAGCAATTATTTATGTTCAGATCCGTCAATCTTTGTGTTTTCAATTAAACTGTTGTTTTTCCCATCATTCCGATGCCTGCACACAGCCTCCTTTAAAACGTAATGTACAGCCTTGAGAGGAGAGAAGCAGTGAAACTTGACAACAGTCAATTCATTCTCTTTATGGTAGAAGCTGCCAGGAGAAAGATTCATGTTCTGCTCTGAGTGGTATTGCAGGCTGAGGTAAAACCACTATGAGGCTTTTTTTGGGAGGTTACAGTGTGTGTATTCACAGAAAAATAATAGGATTTTCCAGAGAGTCAGTAGCATGTTAAATAATTCTACCAGTGATGAAACATTAGGGTGCTGTTCACCATTTTATTCGTACTGTGTCACAGCTGATGATTTTGTTTTTATCCAAACCTTACACAATTCCATTTGTATCCAAATTTGAAATGGATAGTTGAGCTGCAATGATTAATCTGTCAACAGAACATTTTATTTTTGATAATTGATTAAGGTTTAGTAATTTTTTTAAGCAAATATGTCAAACATTTGCTGGTTCCAGCTTCTTAAATGTCAGGATTTGCTGCTTTTCTTTGTCATTTATGATAGCAGGCAAAGAATCTTTGGCTTTGGAGCTTTTGGTTGAGTAAAAGAAGCTTTGTGTTCTGGGTGTTTTAATCTTTTTTTTTCCTTTTCTCAAATTTCAAAATTTGATAGTTTATAGACTAAACAATTAATTGTGAATATAATGGGCAGATTAATGGCTTATTAAAACAATCCTTAGTTGCATGTAGGGCTGTCACCATATTCGATCTTCAGTACATGATTTTCGTGGCTAAACAAATTCACAATGATATTATGGGAATATAGAGAGAATTTTTAGGGAAGAAATGCTCACAGTCAAATCTGTGTTAAACTTTATATGCTTTGTTTTGTCTCGTCTTTAAGCAAATAGTCCCCTCAAAATACGAGTGTACAGCGATGGAACGTCTGTAGCCATAAGTGCAAAAAAGAAAAGTGTATCAACTACTCAGTTATTAGTGAAAAGGCAACCAAATGAACTCATGAACAAAAGATGCACAAGGCCGAATGTCTTTGTTGGATTATTCCGACGACATTATCATGCATGTTATAAATACAATAACAATATCTCCTTTTTCATTATCATGGTTATCATGATTATTGGGTGCTATGTTTAAAGATTTTCATAAAATAATCATCTGCCTTAGAGTGATGAAGTTTGTAATTAGTACAGTGAAAATAAGAATCGTAACCCTGTTACATTTCAAGGTGCAGAACATGCGTTGATAAGAGGGTGTATCTTGTCGATCTACAGCTGCTGTTGATTTCAGTGTTGATGGTGAAAAGGGTGTTGACTTTCATGACAGTAATGATTCAGGCAGTGAAACCACGAGGATGTCTTCAGCTGCTGTTGAGCTACTGAGGTTGACAACGGACATCCGACGGGTTATAATACATTTCACACCTGTCACACCTCATCAACACCATGAGATATTTCTGCTATTGTTTTTTCTCCAGTGTGCCCCTCTGACTGATTTCCTTCCACCTTGTCTGCCTTTCACATATGGTGCATAATTTGCACCATAGCTTCACTGTGTAAATGGAGAAAGCTGTGGTGACAATTTCAATTTAACAGAAACCCTGCATGCACGTAATCAGATGACACTGGTTCCTGATTGCTGTTGCCCCGATGTGTTGAGAAGCATGTCTATATTGTCCCTTACTCATACTGACAGATCCCTGTGTAAATACCCATGCTGCAGCCTACACTGCCACCTTGAGGCCGACGCGCAGCCTTTGTTTCATCCTCTTCATGCATACTGTTTAATATTTCACAGGCGAGAACTTGCAATATAGGCAGGACGTTGCAGTATTATTTGTACCACATGTGGCGTGGAGAAGACACAACCGTCCAGATTAACAGTCTCCACCAACATCCCGACCCCAGTCAGGCCGCCAGGAGTGTTATTGTTATTGAGTTACTGTAATATCTGGCACCTTTAGAGGTCTCTCAAGAGTAGAGATGGCTTTGAGTGAAGTCAGCAGCAGACAGTAATAATAGGCTTGTTAAAAGGCAAGCTGCATTCTGCCCACACACAACAACAGAGACAAATACATGTGGTCAAACAGTCCTCCCAACCACAGCCTTTTATTTTCACCCAGTTGCATTCAGATAGTGAAGCACTGTTTTTTTTTTTATTAGTCATTTTTGTTCTCACGCTGGTCTTCTTTCTGGTATTTCAGTGTGCAGCAGTGCCCCAGTGAGCATGAAAATCCAGCCCCTGAACCAAACGGCGTTGATGGTGAGCTGGGAACGCCCTCTGACTGTCTACCACCCGCCCATCACCAGTTACATGGTCTCCTACAGCTGGGTGAAACGTGATGTTGCCGATGAGAAGACCTTCACCAAGACGGGAGACCAGAGCATGGTGAGTGTGGCTATCAGCTGCGCTAACAGCCGATCGATACCAGACCACAGCAGTTTGCCAGAACCGTCTACATTATTTTTCTTTTATCAAGATGGATGTGGTTCACACAGCTCTGATTGGTTTGTCTCGGATGCGTCTGTTCGGATCAGAGGGTGGCTGCATCAGTGACAGTGTGCAGAGGAGGTGACAGGTTGTGATGAACTCTGCGTGTGTGTGTGCGGCTGTTGGGTGATATGAGGGCCCAGACGCACTCATGTCACTCACCTGTCTAAGACTAGACACGTGGGACTCTCACATTGATGAATCTAACTGTAATGTATTGACAACCACACCTTTGGGCTTTTTTTGTTAATTCATTCAGTATAATATAGGCTCAAAGATTCAGCAGCTTGTAGCAAAAAGAGATTCAGAAAAAAAAGCCCAAATAAATCAAATAATGTGCTTTGAAAAGTAATTTTTAAAGATCCTGTCTGTTTTCCGGCAGTGGAGGCAGCTCTTTGAACAAAAACTGTCTCCTTTCAGTAACCAGTGCAGGCAGCTGTGCAAGTGTAGTCTTTTAGATCTCAGTGAAGTTTCTGACATCAGTGATCATACATTTCTGCTCGTGTGCCTTAAGCATCAAGTTACCACTTCAGTTCTCGCTGTGTCTCTCCAACAGAGCATTCAATGTCTCTACAGAAATATATCCTCCCCCTGCAGGAGGCTACACCCTACAGGGCTGGTCTTTTTTCACACTATATATTCTTCTCCCCAGTCACATATCTTCCCATTTGTGGGAACCCAACACCCAGCTGTGCATCTCCTTAAAGCCCACTGACCCCCAGCTGTCTTGGCAGTGTGCATGACTGCCTCTGTAGACATAAACAGTTCAGGGGCAAAAACACACTCCCCCACCAGATCTGAGACCCGGGATCAGTTCCCCGATGGCAAAACCACCTCCGGCCTGGTCATGTGTTCCAGTAAACACAGTTGTCATCATCAGGGGTGGGAAGCTGGTGAGGGATCATGCGTTGTTCTATTGGTTCAGATGAGCAACTGCACATGGAATTATATAAACCTTTGCACATATTACATCATCCCTTCCTTCTAATGCTTAGAAACAAGCTAATGCATTAGCTAATGACCCCCAGTAATGCGTTCAACCCTCACTGTGCGGAGTGATGTATGTGCAGAGTTTGACACTTAACGGTGTTTGCTCATTCATCTTTTTTCAGATCCTACAAAATGAATTTGTGACATTAGACAAGAGTGATGTAAAAGCTTTCAGTGAATGAGGAGACAACTCAAAGTCTCAATGAAATAACTAAGAAAGTGGTAGTTTGGCATGTATGAAAAAAACCTAAGTGAAAGATGGAGGCTTGTCTGCTAAAGAAAAAACCATACTGAGGTGGTTTGGAACATGGCAACCAGAGAATGAATCAGTAAGGACAGCTTACCCTGCTAACGGCAGCTACATTTTGCAACAAAACTGCCAGTGTTTGTCTACCAAGAAACTCCATTAATCACCTCGGTTCTCCAACTGACCTCTGGCCCTGGTCCAGAGGGGTCATTGAGAAGCTACTGGTTATCAGTTTATTAGCAGTTTCTTCAGTAACAAGTAAAGCTATGTGTCAAGAGCAGCCCGAGGCCAACAGACAAAGAAAATATTTTCTCCATAAAACATGGCCCAGTTTCACCCAAATCAGGGAATAAAGTTGTGTTTTTGTACAGTAGTCCGGGACACCTGCTCCCTAGCAACACACTGTTCAGGTGATGTTCTTCTTCTTTGATATATGGATCGATGGAAGCGTCCTGAAATAGAGAAAGCCTTTATTGGACGAAAATTATCATACGCCCCCAAGTACGAGATGAGTCATCGTTACATTTATTATGCTTTTCCAGGAAAGGTACAAACACTAAGATACCATTTTAAAAAAAACCTTGGAAACAGTTACTGGTGTACAGGTGATAAAAATAATTGAACTGCAATTTAGACTTTATGGGAACTTTAAGCTTAGCTTGCTAACTGCTGGCAGATGCAGGCGCCGTTGAGATGTGACCAGTGAGAGAGGCAACTGTTTGAAAAGCAAGATGGCAGCTTCTCAAGAGGTTAGATGCGCTCGTCATCTTTGATATGAGAACTGGGGAGCACTTTCAGTGAGGAAGAGCAAAGAACGGTACTGGAGGCTTTGCTTCTTGGAAAAGATGTTTTTGCTCTTCCCTCGACCGGCTTTGTCAAGAGTTTGATAAATCAACAGGCTCAGCTGGTGGTAGAAATCTACTACTGTTGATGTTACTGGTGGAAGTTAGCCTGGGATACGGTGATAGACAGATGGTTCGTCCAGTCACCTGCCAATGTTTTTTTTTTTTTTTTTTAAGTTGCCTGCCCTTTTCCAAACTGTTTTGTGGAGACGCCTTTCCAGATGGTTCTGTGTCAAAAACCATCTGGCTCGACAGGTTTGTGTTAAGCAGGTGAACTTTTGAAATGAACAATATCTGAGAGTAGATTTAATTAATGATTGACGTATCTTGTGGCGGAAAAGAATAAATCTCAGGCACATTGTTATTCCATGCATCTTATTTTTGTGTCTTAAAAGCAGCCCTGGGGGGCATCTTTAACTAACAAACTAGTTGGTGAAGGTCAGAGACTTGACAAGCATGTTGAAATGAATATGCAATCAGGCCTTCTGCTGTCAAGAACTGCCTCACAAATGAAACTATCCTCAGATAAATATATATTAACATCTATATGCTCTTCCTTAGACTATTGTAGCTCCACATCTCACATGCGGCTCATTCGGAAACCAGCAACAACACTTCTGTCTGATGTTAAACATAGACACCATCTTGCTGCAATTTCAGTCTCCCTGTGCTGGTTACCTGCTACTTTCCACATCCCCCAAGCTACATTTACTGACCTTTTAACTCCCCATCAGCCAGACTGTTCCCTGAGGTCCTCTGGCAGAGCCGTCATATCTCTACAGCCCAGTCTTCATTTTCTATCCTCTCTGCTCTTGACATGAGGCACAAGAAGGTAGAGCATTTGCTGTTATCCGCCATACTGTTGTATAACTTGCTTGAGAGGCGTCAAATCTGAAATAGAATAATTTCTTAAAAAACCTGTATTTGAACTTTGTAACCTTGCAAGCTGAAAGACCCAGAAGTTGAATGGTGAGACTTGATTTGGAGGCGTCTGTCTTAATTGTGTATTAATGCAAATTATTTTGTTGATGTTTTAATGTAATATCTTTATGTTCTGTTAAAATGTGCACATGTACATTTGTTGCCAATGGCTGATTGAAAGAGCAATGAATGTGTCCATGTAGTTACACTCCATTAACACAGTCCATCAGTCGCTTTACTGACAGCGACAGCATTCTCCCCACTCCTCTCTCTGCTGTCAGTCTTTCTTACTTTGCCCACTTCATTTCCATTTCAATTTTCACTTTCTATCTCTGGACACCTTTTTATCAGAATTATTTTAGAAAAATACTAGCTCTCCAATGCCGGAGGCAATCACCCATCCACTCTGAGGGCCATTTTAATATAAGTACAGCCATCTGCAAACTGCACAACACAATTAAATTAGACAGGAATGGAGGTTTTTAAACCGCGTTGAACTTGGGGGTCATAGACTGTTGACAGAACAGCAGCTGAGCGTGGAATATTTTCATTTTACTACGAATGAGCGGTATCGAGACTTTTAAATGTATTTTCATCCACACATGCAGACTTTTTGTATGATGCATTTGCAAGTAAGTGTGTGTATGTGCATCTTTTCTCTTGCAGAAAGCAGTTATCACTAATGTCTCCCCTGACGTGCTGTACCTGTTCCGAGTGCAGGCGGTGTGTCAGCATGACCTGCGCAGTGATTTCAGTCAAACGCTGTTGTTCAGAGGTACCTGATTATTTTTTTTCTTTCAGTCGTTTTGCCTGTCAGACTCAGGAAATGCATTTGTAAATGCTTCCCCTCTTTTCTGTTTTTCAGCGAATACAACAAGAATATTTGAAGGGTCTCGTATTGTGAAAACGGGGATGGTGAGTTGACCAGAAGATGGCAGTGCAAATTTATGTTTTTGTCTCAGTTGCATTCAGGGTTTGATGATCACATTTTCTTTGCCCTGTCAGCCCACGATATCTCCAGCGTCCTCGGCTGACATGGCACCCATCAGCTCCGGTTCCTCCACTTGGACGTCCTCTGGCATCCACTTCTCCATTGTCTCCATGGCAACAGGGATGGGCCCCTCCTCGAGTGGCAGCCAGGCCACAGTGGCGTCAGTGGTGACGAGCACTTTGCTGGCGGGCCTGGGCGTAGGCGGCGGGGTCATTTCCTCTTTGCCAAGTTCTGTTTGGCCCACACAGGCACCCCAAGCCACACAGAACCCCACCCGTCAGTCCGTCCCGACTGCGAAGTCTAGCACTGAGCAGGGGGCGTCCCAGGGCCCTGACTCCGATGCCCCGTCTGAGGAGAATAAGGCTGCAAGTGAGGGTGAGGATGAGGAGGAAAAGGAGGGGGAGAGAGATGAAGGGCAGGAGGAAGAAGAGGAGGAGAAGAAGAGAAAGAACAAGACTGCACCTGATAATGAGGAAAGGCAAGCGAACAGCACCGTGGCCAAAGAGCCTCTAATCCCCACCCCCGCATCCACAGCCAAAGAGAAAGGAGAAGTAAAGCCGACAGTCAAAGGCACCGCGTTACCTGCGAGCACTGGTGACGATCAGCTGGTCAATGAAGAGAAGAATCACACAGACGTAAATGCAGTCTCCACTCAGGAGCCTCGGAATGACAGTGCAGAGATGCAGATCACCCAGAGCTCCACGCTGGCTCCGAAGATCAACAGTCTCTGGCCTTTTTCCGTCCACACTGGTGAGCGGTCGTCTCTCCCACACAGATATGACACAATAGGGTTTCCCTTTGTCTTCCAGCGTTCACATCCTTCTCAAACAGAAAACATCCCATTTGCTCTCTCAGCTATCATCATAGACAAGGCTTCTCTCCAAAGCATATATTCTGTCAACACTACCAACAGTTAAGGAGCCCATATTAGGAGAACAAATAATTTGATTTAAGACAGTAACTACACTGGTTACCATCAAAGTCAAAGATAAAGCTCTAGGCTTTTGTGTCGCTACAACACAGAGGCCTGAAGGCAGAAGTGAGTCGTCTGCCACGGGGGTTCTGCCTCAAGGAACTCCTTTGACTTTGTTTCAAGAGAGAGAGCGTTTTTGATCCCTTTTCTACCATTATTTTATTGCCTTTTAAGTTTTTCCATGACTGAAGTTGTATATAAGGTTAATATTTCTGTTTTATCATAATTGACCTGTTGTTTTTTTACTCTATTTTAAACTAAGGTAGATATTTATCTCAGCACTCTCATGTTGGACTAGCATGGGTTCTGGTCTGCCAAGACTTGAAGCTTTTCACATTGTCCCCAAATGTTTTTTTTTAAATATTTACTTTTGTATGAGTAAATGTGGAGAAAGGTATGACATTAGAAATATGACAGTGAAGGTTAAAGCCCCTATGTGTAGAATTGGAACATTTCTGACTTTGGCGACTCCCAGTGGTAGAAAAAAAAAAAAAAAAAAAAAAAAAGCTCCTTACGTCAGGCGGCACTGCACACTAATAGACATCTCTCTGTCCCTCATGGATCTAAAAAAAAGGCACACATTTTCAACAAGATTGTATTGTATTATTTTATCTACAAGCAGTAACTTTGGTAACCCACTATAATAATCATCATTGATAAATGGTAAATTTATACTAAATAAATCTGTAGTTAATGATATATATGTCACATTTTAAAAACAATGAAAGACTTTGTAAACCACTTATTAAGCAATTGTACATGTTTATTAACATTAGTTGCAGCTTTATAAATAAACCATAGTGTTTATTAACCATTCAAAAGGATTATAACCATCAGTTGAAGTTTTTACAAATAACAGTTGCTTAATTAATGATTTATAAAGCATTGCATTGTTAACAGTGCAATGACTGTTGACTTGAGTTTAATCAACTATACGTTTACTATTTATTAATTTTGGTTGTTATAAAGTATTACCATAACTTTTGCCAGCAGTGTAAATTGAAACATGCTATGATGTCAAAGTGTCAAATAGGCACTATAAAGGTTTCAAAAAAACAATCGAACTCTGGAAGTCAGTATTTATGATTAATTACTTAAGAATACAAACTCAAGAGATAGTCATTTAATATATTTCCATAGTTCAGGTCCCCAAAACTTGGAAGGATTCTGCAAATATAAACAGTGAAACTGAAGGAAATTGTGTTGTTTATTCAGATGTAAGAATCAGTGAAGGTTTTTTTTTCTTCTTTTGAAATTTCCCTTAAACTGCATAGTGCACCTTTAAAGTTGGCAAATGAGTTGGTGTAGGCGAGTAGAATAATTTTAGTGGTGTATTCATTATGTGTATATGTATGTATGTATTTATTTATTTATGTATGTATCATGCTACAGATAGGACCGTCTTGTCCAACGTGACCCGAATCCCTCACCCTGGGATGGGCAGGATGGTGTGGATCGTCCCTTTGGTGGTGGTGTCGGCTCTCACTCTGCTCTGCCTCATAATGCTGCTGATTGTGATGGTCTACTGGAGGTGAGTTCAACACACCTACCCTCATCAGAAGAGACATTTACTCCTTGCGCTTCGTCTTATTAAGGGTGTCCCTGATATCTCCCTCAGGGGTATGAAAAAAAGACTCCCCTCTAACCCGCTGCGACCTCATCCATTCATGGGTTCGCACCAACATTTTGAATGAAGCGAAACCTCTTCATGCATGTCTGGATTTTCCAGTCAGTCTGCTCTGCATTCAGACCCATCTAATTTGGATGTGTCTGTTTTTATGCCTATGTGTGCATGATTGTGCATCACTCCCAAACAGCCCGGTAGCAAGACTTGCCTGCACGTCGTACATCAGGGCCATCACCCACTGGGGTGAGGGTAAGGAGACCTGAAGGCCCTGCAGAGCCAGCAGGGGTCCCAGCTGTGTCTTCATCTGCTGGGCTAATTTCCAGCCACGCTATTGGAGCCCCAGTAATTACACGGGCCAGGCCACTGGCACATGTGGGATGGTTAATGAGTTACAAATAGCACTATGGACCATTTCGTCAGCTGGTCCCATTAATATTTACTGTCTGTAAAGAGTCTGTTTCTGGCTCGCTGGCATTTTGTTTATTTTTACAGTCTGAGATTTTTTGGTAAATACTGAAAATGTGTTAAATGTATTTTATAAATTCCTCTCTAGGATATTTTCGAGGTGTGAGATCAGTTAATGCAAATGTTTATTGGCCAACAACACCTTACTCTGGCATTCTGTGGTGTCGGATGATAAAAGAGTGCTGTATAGATAACAGTCTGGTTATCAGCTCCATAGAGGTGTTTAAAAAACAGAGAGTTGAAAACAAGACGACTGGAGCGGATTCAGTCGGAGGATAAATTACCGAGAGTCAAGGTATTTGAGTAGAAGAGCAGGGGGAGCTTTGAGATTAGAAATGGCCATCACAGCTGTTGTTGTGACAACTCTGACAGTTCACCGACAATGGCTGCTTCCCCTGGGGAAAAGACCATGATGGAAGATGAAATCGACCCAATCACACTCTCTTTACTCCCCTTGCTCTGCTTAGTCTCTCTGGGTGACAGCGGCGCTATTAAAGGCAGTGAGTTCCTGTGTTCACAGATGTTTTGGTCATTAACAACTTAATACCACAATTCGTTTGTTGATTCATAAGTGTTTATTTAAAACATGTGATTGGTGGACCATCTTTTGAAGTGTAATACCCTCGTTTTGAGCTTGATCATCAGTGTTAATGTTGGATTATTATGAGTGAGTCTACAGTGGAAATAATTGCGGCCGTTACACTACACATCTGGAAGCTTCTGAGGCTCGAGGTGTTCGTTTAAAACTCACAGCTGTTCAACTGAGTGAAAAAAAAAAAAAATGTCTGTTAGTGACTGCTCATGTGACTGTTAAATGGGAAGCGTCTCTCTATTATTTATTTATTATTTATCTTTTTAACAAATGACGTCCATTCAGAAAGGCTATTTAATCCCTGTTTCAATTCCCCCAAAGCCAACTATTCTTCTGAGACCATGGTAGACAATCAGGGAGGAGGTGTCAACTGGGCTGGTTAGTTGGCTGCACCACATCTGCACCCACAGGGAGCCATTAGACTGGGAGGCTGTGACGCAAAGTGTGGGGCGGGGGGGAGGCTCTCCTCCCGTTTTTGTTTTTACCCTTCCCTCCCCCCGCTCTCTCTCTCTTTCTTTCTCTCTCTCTCCCTCTCTCTTTCTCTCTCTCTCTCCCTCTCTCTGTGTCTGTCTCTGTCTCTCTTTCTATATGATTTGAATGCAGTGAAGACTTTTTTTTACATTTATTTTGCACCGTCTCTCTTAAAGAATGACAAGCATCTGCTCCCTCCTCTGCATCAAGTACAGGTAGGATTTAAACCTGGGAATTGCTAGCACTGGGGTGAAACATGGGTATTTTTTATATAAATTCATTAGTATATATATTGTGTATGTGTGGGTGTGTGTGAGGAGGGGGTAGAGGCTGGAATTGATTTGCAAGGTGTTCAGGAACTCAGGATTCCTCACTTACTTTGAGGAATTATATTTTGATGAAATTGTTTTTTTTTTTTCTATTTAGAATTTTTTCAGCCTATAGCAACTACACGCTTCATCTATTTACAAAGCTGCATCCTCAGAAATAATTCTCTGAAGATCACAACTTGAATACATCCCTGAGCTGTGGACCTTGAACTGTGTCAAATTCAGGTGGGATGGTCCAACAGAGGGTGCATAATGTGTGGCTAACGAAACAGGGAGGAATTACCTATGGATTACTAATGAAGGTCAAAAGTTTCTGGTTCCAACTTTGTCAATATGTTTGTGCACTGGGCTGTTTTTTTGTCACCACTGTTGCCAAGTGCTTGGTCATGGGGGAGCAAGCACTTGGCAACGGTGTTGGGTCCCTAAATTAAAGGATTATGCACTAAATGAAATGTATCATGAGATAAATTCTGTTGTGAATTGGCGTTTCATAAGCGAAATTGACTTGACTTGACAGTGAGCGGCAGCTGCAGGCAGCAATCACGCACTTTTTCTTCCGAAAGTGCACCTTTTAAGTAGATTTTGTTGTCATCAAAGTGGAGTGGGACCTCTTGAAAGTGGCCCTGAAGAGAGAGTCTGTGTTTGGATTAGTTGTCTTCACTTTGAGTAAAGAGCTAAATTTGGCTCTGCGCTGTGTGTCGCTATGAGTTGTTTACCTGTTCCCTGTAGTCGGCTCAGGCTGTGTTTCCAGGAGCCGCTCGCTCTGTGTGCGATCAGCTGTGTCTCAACTACTCTGGGGGTTTCATTAGCAGTTTTCTGCCATTACCGTGTCATTCTATTCAGTTTTTAGATGCTGATGTTGACAGACCGGATCTCAGAACAATGGGATAACGACTCCCTAATAGACTTTACGGTGGCAGCTCAGTGTGCTTCTCTCTGTGTCCCTGTAGGAGATTTTTCCAGACAGCCCACTTCTACGTGGAGGAGAGCAGCTCTCCACGAGTGGTGGCCAATGAGAATATACCAGTCATCCCTATACCAGGTAAGCTGTATTTCCTTCATTGTATTGGAAGATAACTACAACAATCTACGGTTGGAAAATAACAGCTTGCTAAAACCCGGTGCAATGCATCTCTCCTTGTTATATACAGGGTTAATGTTTTATTGTGCACTGTCCCTTGTTCAAATAAAAATAATGATTATAATAAAACACTGAAGATATTTGAACATCAATATAAATATTCTAACCAAGTACACTTGCATTATACTTCATGATACTTCTTCGAATCAGGGGATATTCTGCAGTTGTTTTGGTGTGCATGAAAGGATTGTGGGGGAAATTACAATTGGAATTAATACAAAAATGTTTAGCTTCATCTTAAGTCAGAACACAATGTTTCAAGAGTGTGTGAAAACTTCTGTGCAGGTAAGCAAAGAAGTTGAAGCAGTTAGCAAAAAGAAAAAAACAGTTAAAATAGCCAGCAAGAGGTAAATACACTGATAAAATAGTTAACTAAAAGACATAAACAGATTAGATAGTTTGCTAAACAGTGGATGAATTGTGAAATAGCTTAATGTAATGGATAAACAATTGATATAGTTAGCTTAGAGCAATGAATAAACAGTTAAAATGGCTCAGTCAACATAATGGATTAAAATACGTAAGATTAATAAATGAATGAGTATCTTAAAGTATTGGATATATTATGAGCTAAATGTAAAAACATTTGAAGTAGTTTGCTTGGATTCATGGATTTGGGTGAATCCAGGTGGATGAAATGAATTATTTTGTTGAGGAAGGGGTGCTTGAGTTCATTCAGCAGGACTGTGGACACATAGACACAAAAAAATCCATTTTAACCTTGAAAAATGTGGTTTTAAGACCAACAGTGAGAACCAGAAAATCCCAGAAATAGCAAAGAAAGCTTAACTGACTTGAAGTGACCTGTTTCTGACCGATACCGAATATATCCACAAGCCACCATTAACTGTTCTCAAATGGTTTTCTCCGTCACCTTAATGTTTGCATTCACACAGTTTCAGTTGATTTACATTTGAAGTGACTCCAGGAGCGGTAGGAGCAGTGTGACTGGAGTTTTGTAGCTTTTTTTTTTGCCCCCGGCAGCAGACAAATGGCAGCTAGTCAATACTAGACTTTACTTTAAGTACAGTCACCTAACACTCGGGGACATTTCAAGGCTGTGATATCATAGTTAAAGAGTACAGCTGATGCTGGTATCGACTTCACATTCATTAGGTTTTTATTGCCTGTCCTTTTCCCTTCTTCATTCTTTTCTTCCTGCTCTTTCCTTTTTCTTTTACGCTCTTTGAAACTCTGGCAGTTTCCTTACGGCACATGGATTTTGAATGGCTGAACATGTACTTGATTTAAGTTGAAAATATGTAAGAAAATGAAATCAATAGAGCAGTGACTTTTATGGGCTCAGAATTTGTGTTACTTATCTCTATATATTCTTAACGGCAAAATGTTTAAAGTGGAAATTGGCAGATGTGGATTGCTGTTTAAAGTATTTATCTTGCACGTATTGCTGTGGGACATGGAAGCATACATGTGAAGTACACTGTTTTATATCCTTTGCAGAATAATTGGGCCTAATCAGCCATACTTCATTTCAGTTTCTAGCTCCTCGAGCGACCTCACCCAGAACCGTTCTGATGAACTGATTAGACTGATAAGTCTCTCACTATTACAGGGTAGGAAAGACATTTTGATAAATGGACACATTAAAAAACAAAACTCACCATAACGCTGGAACCACTGAGGCAAGTAAGAGCCCTAAAGGCCCCAGCTGTTCGGGCGCATAAGTAAAAACATTGGGCAGTATCAGAAGCGATGACAGCTGGGTCCCCTGCACTATTGTCCCAGCACGATGGTGACCAGTCTTATCTAAGATCCCTCATGTGTGATTTGGAGCTGATTTGAATCAGATGAGACAGATGCTTCCTTGTACAAATGCTCAAAATACCAAATCTACCAAAAAATACTCAGATTACCTACATTTGTGACCGAGGTTTGTCTGTTACAACAGCACAGGTTTTTCTTTTCTATCTTTTCTTTTTTTCTTTTGTAGTTGGGGAATAGATTGATCTGTTGACTGATTTATTTTCAGAAAACTATTCATTTGCTGCACAAATAGCTTTGGTTTCCATGTGTTTATTGCCTGCACGAATGGACTCTTCTGTGTTTTCTCTGTGCAGATGACATGGAGGCCATCCCTGTTAAGCACTTTGTTAAACACATCATGGAGCTCTATAAGAACAACCTTCAAGGTTTCTCTGAGGAGTTTGAGGTACGCTGTCACAACACTTCAACAATGGTTTGTTTCTGATTTGTCAACTTTAACAAAAGGGAGTTTTACAGCAGAGGTGTTTTCAATGTATAAAAAGGAGCTTTGCCGTCTGAAAAGTGAAGCCAAAGCAGAATTTCTTTAAACCTGCATTCTTAGTCAGAAACCTCCACTGGTTTCAGAAAGAAGTCTGATTGTATGTAAGCTTATTTGAAAGTTATCCTACTACGATTCATCCCCTCAGTAAACTGTATCCATGTGACTTCATGGTCTCAATCCCTAGTTTCAACTCTTCTTCAATATGTCATGATGCTCATTTAGTAAATTAAGGTCCCATGTAGATCGAAATAGGTAATAAAGTGACATTTGCTTTAGGGCAAGGCTACCCTGTGATTGACATATCACTGCCATGACATGTCCTTGGGTTCTCTATCAGATCCAATCAGGATATCCTCTTGTCCAAATATATCTCAAATAATGGCAATGGCAAACTTGAGGCTTCAACACAGTCATTCACAAACCGACAAGTGACGTCACCGTGGCTTTACACTTGATGCGCACAAAGGAAAAAAATTATATATCGCAGCTTTTTGTTCGGCTTAACTTCATGCTCACATTGACTCATTACAAACTTATCGAAAGGAGAAAAGATGAAGTCACACCACACATGACTGTTGAGCTAATATAGAGATGATTGATGATTACAGATCTGAAATACAAAGTGAGACTGCTTATCATAGATGTCTTATTGGAATGCTTTCTTGAAAGTTCACAATCACAAGATGGATTTATTTATAGTTTAGCTTTTAAATAATCTATAATGACATTGCTTATATCATAAAATCCCAGGTCCTCACCACAGTCTGGTCAGAGTCGACCCCTTCTTATTAACTGTCTGTGGCCTGGATGTCTGGTCTACACTACAACATTCCAAATACAGCTTTTTTATCCGGTATAAAATAACCAAACCCAAAAGCAAATGCACCAAAATGTGTTTGACCTGAACAAAAAAAAAAGCTAGGTGCGAAAAACCTTTAGACTGCAGAACACACAAATTGCATTTGTTTTCCTTCCTCTGGTATTAACTGAGTACCAAGAGCCTGTTCAGCAAAGCTCATCTCCCCTTCTACTGTGCACACGTTGTCTCCAAATTGGCCCGGGTCTGAGCAGTGCTTAAAGATTATTTTACGCGTGTGTTTGTGTGCAGTGTTGATAATTTTGAGCAGATGGTTGAGAGAAAGATGGAGAGAAAGATCAAGAGAGACAGAGGTTAATTAGAGAAGGTCTGTCTGTTGGTTGACTGGACGGGAACACATTGTCTGAGTAAGCAGGTTAAGAAATGAGGCAAAAGCTTCACCCCTGGAGGATTCCTTCTAATTGGGGTCATTTGATGGGAAGCTTGTGTGCATAATTTTCAAATGCAGCACAATGGAGCTGTGTTGAAAATGAATGTTGTATTTTAGAGGTGAGCGGGTGCAGTGTGGGTTTGTGAAGAAGAAGAGGAAGAGAAAAAGAAGACTCTCCTGCTAGAGGCCAAAGATCGAGCCCCAGTGGCAGAAAAAGCATCTGCTTTGCTGAAGTGTCCTTGGCCAAGATGCTGAATTTATGCTTGAGGTTCTGTTTTGCAGTCCATCCTGAACTCTGTGCTCCTTCTGCAGGGGGCGAGTTGGGGAAGAAGACCAATAGTTTCATAAAAACTTAAATCTACAGAAACACTATAACATTTTAAGTAAATATCAGTCCTTTAGAGTGGAGAAATCCATTGTGTCTTCTATCAGATAAAAATCAATCCATCTATTTTTCTTTCCCTCTCCAGGAAGTCCAACGCTCCACAGCCGACCTGAAAATTACAGCAGAACATTCAAATCATCCTGACAACAAGCACAAAAACAGATACATCAACATCGTGGCCTGTGAGTCAGCTGTAAAATCTGATTAGGATATTCGCTGCTGCAGGATCCAATAATGTTTTTATAACGTGTTTTCATCCTGTTAATAATTCACACAAACATGTCAACGCTCTCCCTAGATGACCATAGCAGGGTGAAATTACGAGCGCTGGCGGGGAAGGATGCCAAACACTCGGATTACATCAATGCCAACTACGTGGATGTGAGTTTTACCAGCCACTTGACATGTTCGGCTTTTTTTTCTTTCAGATCAGGGTTTGTTTGTTTTTTGGTGTTTGAAATATTGTGAAATTCACATGAACGTTTGACTGAAACAAAACAGATGCCTTGCTGATATCTTTGTTTAACATATTAATTGAGGAATCTGCAACATACATGGCGGAAAAATCGGGATCAAAAATATTGATTAATATATAATTATTTTACAGTTTCTGTCAGCTGAAGGAGTGGATTTCATGACCAACCAATGTCTTGCATCAGTAACCATCATGTCAGCTATATCAGGGGTTGTGGGAAATTTATACAATATTGATTGCGTCTTACCGGCAAATATATTCCACCACTCTCCTGTTTCAGGGCTACAATCGGCCCAGAGCTTATATAGCTGCCCAGGGGCCTCTCAAGTCCACATTTGAGGACTTTTGGAGGATGATTTGGGAGCAGAACACTGGAATCATCATCATGATCACCAACCTGGTGGAAAAAGGCAGAGTAGGTTCACTGGAATCATTCGCAAAAATACGAATGGAAAAAGATCCCTGACCGAGATGACTGATTTTTCAGATGTTGTGAATGATTCGTTGTGTCTATTGTGTCCTTCCAGAGGAAATGTGACCAGTACTGGCCGATGGAGAACAGTGAGCAGTATGGAAACATTGTGGTGACGCTGAAAGGCACCAAAGTGCACGCCTGCTACACACTGCGGCGTTTTCATATAAGGAACACTAAAGTTAAAAAGGTAACTAAAGGGCATGGTGGATATTCGAGTGTAGTAGGCTATTTGAGTTTGTTCATCGATGGACCTGATGTTACACTGTCTACATTTAGAAAGACACAAACTGACATTGATATTACAGTGAGTGAAATGGAAAGACAGAAATGGCTGCTGACAGTGTATTTGAATA
This sequence comes from Sparus aurata, assembly GCF_900880675.1. Lineage (NCBI taxonomy): Eukaryota > Metazoa > Chordata > Actinopteri > Spariformes > Sparidae > Sparus > Sparus aurata. The sequence continues at coordinate 18,814,726 of NC_044192.1, forward strand.
AAAACAGCCTCATCCAGAAGGATTCTGTGAAGCGTGGTCACGTTTACCTGCCTTGTTCATAGCAAGCAACCCATAAAACCTTTTATAGGTTCCCTGGTTCGTAGTATTTTCTGCAACTAATCAATCGACCACAGAGTATACAATCTGCTTCCTGTTTACAACCGCACGCTCCTGCCCGGTGCACATGAATTGTATTGCGATATGCATTTTCAGGTGTGTTGTATGGATGAGGAATATTTCTGATACAGCGCTAAAATGCTCATTTGGCTGGAGAATACCATTGTACATGTGGACTAGGCCTAAACTATACTCAATTTGTACTTAAAACAACAGATGCAGCCAGTCCATGATAGCTGCCTCCATGTAGAGTGAATGAGTCTGCATTGTATTCTCACCAGGCTCACACTTCTGCTCTCGTGTTTAGGGTCAGAAGGGGAACCCTAAAGGGAAGCTAAATGAGCGCATCGTAGTCCAGTATCACTACACTCAGTGGCCTGACATGGGAGTGCCAGAGTACACCCTCCCTGTCCTCACCTTCATCAACCGCTCATCAGCGGCCCGCACCACAGACATGGGCCCCGTCCTGGTGCACTGCAGGTACAGCTCTTATTACCGAGCTCCCGGGCTGAATCAATGTTGCTCATGAGCGCTCCACTCTCATGTTTGCTTAACAGCTCCCTCTGCGGGCCTGCCATTATGCTCATATTGCTTTGTGCTCTGCTCTTCAGTGCAGGAGTCGGCCGCACAGGAACGTACATTGTCATCGACAGCATGCTTCAACAGATCAAGGACAAAAGCACAGTCAGCGTCCTGGATTTTCTCAAACATATCCGCACACAACGCAACTACCTGGTTCAGACTGAGGTAAGATTTTGCGTGAATCATCCCTCGTGTTGTCAAACTGGATTCCCTCTCTTACACTTAAAAGGTCACCGATGGCTCAAACACTTAGTTTATCAATAAAACAATGTAAACATTTAAATTGAGGCTTTGTGGGTATTTCTACTCTGGGTCTCTCTTCTGGAGACCCAGAGTGTCAAAATGGAACAAATAAATAAGATATTGAACGTAGCAACACAACATACGAACACCTGCAGGCAGAGTGTATATCAGGAAATGTTGTTTTATCAGGCTTCTATTCACAATAAATGTCAAACACAGTGATTGAAAGCACAGTTACTAAACAAACTAAACATAACTATCTCTCTTTTTTTTTTGCGACTGAATAAACAAAATAAACAAACTAGCCTTAAACGACATCACTGTTTTACTGTGTTTTATATTTAGCGGACCCTGCCACTCAAGCTTCAGTGTTTTGGGGGCCTTATTTTCCTCGGAGAACAGCTCGTTTATTCAGTTGTGGAAATAAATTGATATTTCTGAATTTGTATTATTAGCTCATTGATATTGTAACTATTGAAATTCTCAGTTTGATTTTCTTCTCTTGAACTACATATTGCCCTTTTTAAACAAAGTGATGCAAACATCAATGCATTCATAGTTAAAATCCAGTGGATTACAAAATGATCACTTACCTTTGGTACTTTGAGTATATTTTGATGCCAAAACATGAGACGTGAAATTAAGTATTCAGTATTTTTCCACACCATGCTATTGCTAAATTAACTTCAAAATGCATCTCTAGCCCTGATTTTCAGTGTCTTATTTCACTTATTTCACAAAGCCTCCTTTCTAGTGAGCATTTTATTTCCTAATGCCACTTGTCACCACAGCCTTTGTGTGTCAGTCAAAGACAAACAGGCTGACAGGCTGTGATTGACTTTTGTTTCCCTCTGAATAAATTAACATCCAATCACATAACTGCCTCCGCTGGGATTGAATGAAAGTGACCCACAGTAAGAAGCTGGATGGAATGAGCTGTCATAAAAGCAAGCTGAGTTAAAAAAAAAAAAAAAAAAGTTATTTCCAAATCTTGGGGTTACATTATTCACCTGTAAGGGATATATATGTATTCCTTTTTCCCCCCCTCAGGAGCAGTACGTTTTCATCCATGACGCTATAATGGAGAACATCATGAGCAGAGAGACGGAGGTCCCTGCCTGGCAGCTGCACAGTTACGTCAACAGCATCCTCACGCCCAACTCGACCGGCCGCACGCAGCTGGAGAAGCAGTTCAGGGTGAGTAAATAGATGGACTATCCAACACCGTTTGAAGTTTGCATCACCGGCTGAAATCGTGGCAGTCTTTGGATCTTGTTAGCGACATGCAGAGCAACTTTCAGGTTCCAGACGGGAATAGATTAGGAGTCTCTGATGTTGGCTGTAATAAAGTCATGTCTGTCACCCCTGCTGCCTCTTGCAAAGCCTGATGAATGTTTCATCAAGCTCCTACTCTCTCAACATCAGGAGAAAGAAACTAATTGCTTGCACATAATGTCACTTCCTTGTGGGTGTCACATGCTATTTATTAATGTGAAACACTTGCCGTAGTGGTAAACAACACTTTATCTTCATTTTTTCATGCTTTATTTTAATCAGATTTTCCTTCTCCTCTGGTCTTTCTGCCCTCTATTTCTCTCTCACCAGCTCCTGACGCAGTGCAACACACGCTTTCTGGAGTGCTTCAGCGCCCACAAAGACAGCAACAAGGAGAAGAACCGCAATTCCTCAGTGGTTCCCTGTGAGTATCTTATCTGCTTTACCAGAGCGCACTCGCAGATGAGCTGAGGTTTTGGAGAAACAAGGTCATGTCGAACATGTATAGCCACTGCATTCAGGAGCGTCAGGAGAGCTGGTTGGAGTGTGTTTATATTGAAAGTAAATGGGGTGGTGGCCTGTAGATGAGTCACGCAGCAACAGTATGGTTGTATTTGTAGGATAAAAGAACATTTGGACACTATAAAGAAGCATTTTCTTCTCTGGGTTTGGTTATTTTTCCCTTTTAACGTCAAAAAAATGTGAGTCAGACTCAGCATTTTAGTTGTATTCTACATTTGCTGTTTTTCAGTCACGACATTATTAGAGACAATTCATTTTTCCAAAATTAGAATCTATTTCCATAATCCTGTAAATTAATCTTTCTATGCGTTCTCTGCACCCTGATTGGGGGGGGGGACGACGTGTTGCTATAGCAACAGCGATGACTGGTAATGCATGTGTGCATTATCAGCCAGTGTGAAATTTTAGAGACCTCGGTTTGAGATTTAATGTGTGTGTGTGTGTGTTTGCCTCTCCACAGCGGAGCGAGCAAGGGTCGGACTCACCACTCTGCCTGGAATGAAGGGAACAGATTACATTAATGCGTCCTACATAATGGTACAGTGTGATATTCCGGCTCGTTGTGTGATTCTGAAGAAACTTCATTGACAGGGTTGACACTTCCTGGTGACACTTTCCTGGAAAATGATCAGTAGTCTGTCAGCTGTCATAATCATCCATCAGTATGAGTGGTGTGTTCTTCAGGGAGGCTAACTGCTCCGCTTTTGTCACCTCAGGGTTACTTCAGGAGTAATGAGTTCATCATTACCCAGCACCCTTTGCCCCACACTACCACAGACTTCTGGAGGATGATTTGGGACCATAATGCTCAGATTATTGTCATGCTGCCTGACAACCTAGGCCTGGTAAGTAACCCTAAAGTAAACATGTTGTTGTCTGATATTGTTTTAATGTTTTATCCAACCTCTAGATAAATGTTTCTTAAGCTTTTTACACCTCAGAAAATATAAGGCTCTCCAAGTATCGTAGCTATGACTAATTGACTGTATTCCCTGTATTTCTGTAGACAAAAGTTCAATAACTATTTTTGAATTTTTGAAAGAACACTGAAATCCTTTTGCATTTTAAATATTTTAATATTTCACAATTTCTCAGTATTGTTTTTCCACCGTTCACTAAAATGATCTCTGCTCACTCGCCACAACAGTTTTTTAATTTAGCTCGACAAAATTCACTAGTGTTTTGATATTATTGTGTTTTTAAATTGATTTCTTTATTCCATAAATATTAATATTACAGCGATTCCTCTGGGAACCATTAAAGGGAGCTGATGATACGCTGGTGGTTTGTGTTGCACACTTTGCGAATAGTAGCTCTAGATCAGCAAATTTCGAATTCAGGTCAAATCTGTAATGAATAAATGAAAGTTGCTGATTTATAAAAATGAACCTGAAACATATCTTGTTTGACCTGCGGTTGTATTTCTGCAGGCTGAGGATGAATTTGTTTACTGGCCGAGTCGGGAAGAGGCCATGAACTGCATCGCCTTCACTGTCACACTCATCAGTAAGGACAGACTGTGCCTCTCCAATGAGGAGCAGATCATCATCCACGACTTCATCCTAGAGGCCACACAGGTACGGTCTTTTGTCACACATAGCCTGAAAACTGAAAACAATAAAATGTAACTTCCTGGAGAAAGACAACAGATTGTTGAGTCTCATCTGCAGAAGCTATGGCTTGGCAGCTCAGATCGAACGCCAACCCAATGCGGCTGTATTTTTCGACCTGGGGATGAGACTCACCAATCAGCTGCCATTCTTGTTGTGTGATGGCTACGTTACCATACCAAAGCAAAACATTATTAACGTTGTGTCATGTATGTACATGCATTGCTAGAAGTGACTCCTTCTTCTTTGTGCGACAGGATGACTACGTTCTGGAGGTGAGACATTTTCAGTGCCCTAAATGGCCCAACCCCGATGCTCCTCTCAGCAGCGCCTTCGAGCTCATCAGTGTGATCAAGGAGGAGGCCATGACTCGAGACGGCCCCACCATCGTGCACGATGAGTACGTCACTCTCGACTCTATGGTGTAGATTTTCAGTAGAAGGTCATAAAGAAACATCTCGTTGTCGTAACAGCTGCAGCGATTAGTAGATTAATTGATTAGTTGACCGGAGGAAAAGTTATTAAAATCTATTTTGGCAATCATTTTTAATCGTTTCAGTTATTTCTCAAACAGAAATGTCAAAAATTAAATAGATCCAGTTTGTAAATATATTGGATTTGGCTTCCTTAATGATATTAAATGGAGAGTCTAATGGTTTTTGACTGTTGTTTGGACAAACAAAGCAATGTACAGATGTCCAAAAATGTTGACGAGCATTTCTTTTTACAATTCTCTGACATTTTATCAACTAAACGATTAGTGTTGAGAATAATCTGCAGATAAATTGATAATGAAAATGATAACTTGCAGCCCTGGTTGTCATGTTTTCAGTTATTCTCCTGAGAGAGTGACAAACACTTTGAGGACGTTAGGTTTTTGTCCCGCATCTGGATTGGATCTTGATTTTAAGGCTTCCACAGTCTCCTCAAATGTTGTATTACCCTGGATTTGTTCTTTGCTGTAGTTTTTGCAGTTGTAGGGAAAGAAATGAGCCTTTAAATGTGGACAGCTTTCCATGGCTTGATGTTTGAAAGTGCTTTTGTGCATGCCAGTACTGAGAATCTCCAGGCAGCTACTGCCACAAAACTAAGTACCACTCTGAAGTCTCTTAGTAACCAGGCAACCATATCAACTTCCACAGGCTTTTCCAGTTGTTCCTGCAGACCTCTGAGCCATCAGCATCTCAGCTGCTGTTCATTATCAGCTTATCGATTAGCCCTCATCACTGAAGGTCCAACACTTAAAAGTGCATTATGTAGTTTGGGGGTAGAAGTTTTAATCAGAAGACTGAATTTTCTTCATGGTCAAGCAAACTAATTAAAAAAATTATTTTTGTTTTCATGACTGAGTTAAAAAAACTGACTTTAAAAGACAACACAGTTTCCTGCTGTTATATTTTGCTTATATTTGGTGGATCCTGCCACCTTTCTAGCTTCAGACCCTGATGCTAACTGCCAACAACCAGAGTCTGCATTGAAGAAATGCTGGTTTATCCACTCACGTGCTTGTATTTATTTTGGGGAGTGCTCATATGTTCATATCTTCTCAGACTGCCTTTAGTCAGGGTGACGACGCAGCACTAAAACCAGAAACAGACCTGCTCTTTGTCCTTTCTGAACACCTGAACAGGAAGTTTATACAGACAGCTTATGTTGAACATCTCCTCATAGGTATGGAGCTGTGTCAGCTGGCATGCTCTGTGCCCTCACCACACTGTCCCAGCAGCTGGAGAATGAGGGCGTGGTCGACATCTACCAGGTGGCTAAGATGATCAACCTGATGAGGCCGGGAGTCTTCACTGATATTGTGAGTTTGTGTTTATGTTGCATAGAAACAAGGTCAACGAGCTGGTCTTCATGCCAGCCACTCTATGTTTAGTTCACTGTCACTGCTCTTATCGACATCATTTCCTTCTCGTGAGTTATTTTATTGAGTGTCCTGTTAGTAAAATGGTCAGAGGGAAATCTCGCCTGACAGATAGTTACGCAATGTCTTCAGTCCAGACCTTTTATTGTAAGGTACAAAACCTACAGAGAGTCAGTCTGTGTGTGCTGCAGATTTGAGCAGAATAAAAGTCTCGTCCCGGTGCAGACTGTGGAGCATATTATTATTTAATTATCTCATAAATTGTGAAGCCCAACTTATAACCCTCTCTGCAACGTTGATGAACATGAAACTGTAGCTTTTTGCCTCCTCCGACCAAATCGTCCTTCAAACCCCTGCACAGGCTATATTCGGAAGTTCAGCCTCAACACCGAATATGCGTCAAACATGCATGTGATCAATGCCGTGTACACTACCTGTTCAGCTGACAGACTGGTAAAGATAGTGGAGTGTTGAGCAGCTAAAGAGCCAGATATTTTCCTCAGGAGTCTGTAGAGACCAAAAAAGAGCTTAAACAATAGTGACTATTGTACTTGGATTGGTTATGTGGACACAAACAAACAAATGTACTGTGCTGGTATAAGCACAGGTCATATCTTGTTTGGGTGACCCCAAGTGGCCAGTAGCAATGTTCATGGCTGCATAGTTTTGCGATGAGGGGGGCAGAAAAACAATGAAAATAGCTGACAGAGACGCATGGCGACCACCATCACTAGTTTACTTCGGTATGTGTTACATCTGTTGTTGGCAAAACAATGGCGGCACAACATCGGCAGTTCCTTAGTAAAATATCTGTGGCTTTAGCAGCTAAACGCTCCACTGTGTTATCTGGTCAATTAGTAATTTTGTCTGCCGTTCAGTGCCGGACAGGTAGTTCTTTCTTCTGAGTTTTTTTTTTTTCTTTCTTTTTCTAATAGAGGTCAGTGAGATTTGTTCTGAACAAACCTTACAGTAATTGTGTCAGGCATGAAACCGAACCAATGAGCTTCAAAGCTGCAGAGAGCTGCAGTCGACTGCTAATTCTGTTTGGTTTGTCACTGTGATTCGATGTCTGTATCAAAATTGATAAATGATTGTGTATCAGATGAAATGATGTGATCTTTAGCGTTAACATGCTGCATGTTTGTGTTTGTGTGCACAGGAGCAGTACCAGTACCTTTACAAAGCCATGCTCAGCCTGGTGAGTAACAGAGAGTGCAGCCTGAGCCCCATGCACATGGACACTAATGGGGTGGTGGTGATTGCAGACGAGTCGGATCCTGCCGAGAGCATGGAGTCGCTCGTCTGAGGACATTCCTCCAGGCACTTAATTTGTACAAACTCAAGAACTTTTCTGAGGCCTTTTTTGCCAGACTATTGATTAAATGAATAACCTTATTACTTTTTATACTGATAAAAGTTTTTTCATATTTATGTTTTTGTCCTTTATTTCTTAAACGTTATCCTGCTGAGCGTTTGCACCTGTTTTAAGTTGATGTGAGGAAAAAGCAGCTCTGTCCAGTTTGCACTATACTATCAGTGTTACTGCCTAAATCCAATGAAGTGAGTGAAAAAAAAAAAAGAAGAAGAAGAAAAAAGTTTCACAGTGAAACCCTGGCATCACGACACAACTCGGACCTTGGGGACCGCATTGAGACGAAACCTGAAGCATGAAGAACCAGGACGGGTGACGGCGATCCACTCCTGATAAAGTCTCAAAAACAAGACATCACATCACGACGTAGCCCAGCATGCATTATGTCACTTTGCCACATCGATCAAACTAACTGTTTTGAGACTCCACTCCACACGGGTGAAGCTCTCTATCACAAGTAAAGAGACGATTACCTGCCTAATCTTCACATATTGTCCAAATATCTCACTGCTGTCTTGTATAATGTACTTATGGCTTATTTTGTTCAAATGTGTTCGAACATCTTATGTGAACGTTTATTGCTTTTTACAGGGATTTATATTGTTATATTGTTTTGTAATATATATATATATATATTATATCCTTACTAGCCAACCAATGTTTTCTTTTTCTTTTTCCTTTAAAAGTACTATTACCTTTTTGTCCACCTGCCTTGACGTAGATTCATTTTGTTTTCAGATTCTATAGCTTGTCATGAATATCAACAAAGCTTAATTTTTTCTCATCACTTTTTTTTTTCCAGCTTTTCTAACCTCAACTGTCAAAGCTCAACGGTTAACAATTGTAATGGGTATCTGTGTTTGACGCAGTACAGTGTCTACAAAAACATATTCACCCCAGTCACACTCGCTTGTTTTATTGTTTTACTAAATGAAGTCGCAGTGGATGTAATCATGATTTAGATTTGGCGCTCGTCAGAAGAAGAAACAAATGCCAACAAACTGATTTAGTGGCATTTCTAAGTGGTACTATTGTCGGCGCCACATTTGCAAAGACAACTGGAAACGTTTCCGTTGTCCTCGGTTCTCCGTTTGTCCACAGGACAAAATGTGAGTTTGTTTAATTATTAGCCTATAATACAAATAGATCAGCAGTTAACATTTCTTTTCCCAGCTCACCATGTGCCTGTCGACAGACAAAATTAAACAGTGATAGCGAGGTTTATAGGGAGCCCTTGTAAACCCCGATGGTTTCATTATTCTACATCCATGACACTGCAGAATTAACATTCACGTCATTATTGACTTTGAAAGAAAATCCAACGTTGAATGCACAGGTGTTCAGAACCTTCAGTATTTATCAATAACACCTTTGGCAACATTAACATTTAATCTATGTGGATAGCTTTGGACATCCGGACACACTTTTATTTTATAATGTCTCTTTTTTATTTTCTTTGTTTTATCGAAATATGATGAGATTATTTTGATAGACTATCATCAGGAACATGGCTAAAAGCAAATAATGAGATAAGAAAATATTCAAAATAAAAATTCTCCTGTGCTAGCAGAACAAAAACCGAGGGCCAAGCTCCCAGTCCTTACTACTAGCTGCACAGCTAACTGAGCTAACTAGCTAATGGCAGCTACAGCTAATTACTCTGGTGATATGCTGTCCCCTCATTCTTACATATTGCATCTTTAACTGTAATGCTGCATTTAACCAGGAACAGACAACATTTACACTAAATCAAGTTATCCAAACTTATGTTATGATAATGATATAATATATAAAGACATTCCGCAGCCATTAGACTGTGAGAGAGTTTCATTTCCTGCCACTAAACTGGTCTGGACTCAGTCTAGACATTGACTCAGCCGCTCCCAGACATTAGCATTGTTCTTGTGAAGACAGTTCCGTGCAGCCGGGGCTTTATATTTCATCATTGGTCTGATAAAAAAATAAAGAATCTTGCCGTTCTCTCAGACAAATCCTCCAGGATTTTCTTTATCTTTTACCCGTCTGCCTGCTGCCTCAGCAGGCCTCGTGATAAGGATGGTGCGTTTCTGCAGATGTACAGTGTTTGGCTTCCACTCCACGTAACATTTAGGATCACCAGCTCTTAAAACCTTCAGCTTTGTCGCAAAGTCTCACACATGCTTTCATGCAAGTTCGTTGCAGCTTTTCCATAAAGCTGCGGCTGGTTTAACACCTGGACCATTTCTCTAACTCCAGTTATGAAACCCCACAGCTTCTTTCAGAGCTCCCTCAGCCTCTTTATTCTCAAAACAATCACAATCTGCTCCAGGCAGATTGAAAAGCCGTGCCAAACTGTTTTTAATTTTTATCATAATTTTTAGGGATATCCAGTGCCTTGGCAATGCTCTTGTGTCCTTCCTCCCTGATTAGTACTTTTCAGTTAACGTGCCACGGAGTTGTTTGGAGTATTCATTTGTTTTCATGATGCAGTTTTCCTGGGGAAATTGACTAATTAACCTCAGGGTTAACCTAAAATATCTTGATTACACACAGCTCCGTTCAACTTCAACAAGCCATGATTTAATATCGCAGTAAAGGGTTGGACACACGCACAATCAATGGTTTTATAATAGCTCCAGACTTTTATTTCTATATATTTTGATCAGTGTAATAAATCCTAAATACATCCACTGTGATTCAAAGTTCTAAATGAATGAAACAAGCAAACAAACAAAACAAATCCAAAGGAGGTGAACACTTTTCTGTAGGCACTGTAGTTTCTTTTTTGGGGGGTTGATGCTTTATTTGTAACCAAAGATGTGGTTCCAGTTTTGCAACATGTAAGTGGTTTTGTCCTGAGATCTATTTAATCAACTAGAACTTAAAAAAAGAAAAAAAAAGTTAAATCTTGCAGTACAGATTACCAGTGTCAGCGGTGTGAATTTAACATTTAACAGTTCAGCGTGTTTGTGTCCTCAGGATTACAGACGCTAATCGGAGTACATGAAGCTTTCCTCACAGTAGCTAGATGAAATGGATAGACTTAAAGTTCGGACTGTAGAGTGTGTTTCGTTTGGGCTGATATTCTGTCCCCGCACTATTTTATGGCTGTTAATTACAAGCCCTTTTCAACCCCAAACACCCCTCTCTCTCTCTCTCGAATGATTTATGTGTACCCTCCTGCTCTATCATGCGCTCTGTTATGATGGAAACCTATTGTTCCTTCTCCTTTGAACACCTGACTTCTCTGACAAAAGGGGAGTGAAAACTCTCCAACATTTGGAGAAACAGTCCAGATTTCCGATGTCTTTGCTCTGCGACACAAACTTTCTTTGCAGTGACGTATTTCTTTTTTCTTTTCTTTTTTTTTTTTCACGCATTGAAAAACACGAGTGCTGTGGTGGCTGAACACTTCAAAAAGCAAATGTCTTTGACTTCAATGTAATCTTTGTGACCATAGAAGTTTATATTTTCATACGAATATTTGGTTTGTATAGTGACCCTGTAACAGATTGTACTTTTGTGGGAAATGTATTATCCAGTTCTCCACAGCAGAACCCCCACCTGCCCCTCTGAGGTCCGTGCTGATATTTAACCCCAGACTTTTTCCCGACATTTGCTCTACGGTCCAGGGAATCCAGTATGTTAGCCTCAGTGCATTTCAGCCAGGTTGGTCGTTCGGTCTATTTTGTAACTTAAAATAAATAATGAAATGGTTTTGTCCATCATATCACATGTTTATATGATAGTATCATAGCCATATATGCCCTATGATGCTGTCATATACCATATTATAGTGTACTAGTGTTATTTAATAGGTAATCTGTATTGCTATACATTAAATAAAGTTTTGGTTTGGGTGCACAGCATCCTTGTGTCACAAGAAACTGCTGATGGAGGAGTGTTGACTTGGAGTGATGAAGCAAAGAAGCAGCCTGTTCGTCCTGTCGCCCCCTGCTGTCAGCCTGACACCAAACAGCAGAGGTGGAAAAAGTATTCAGATCCTGAAATAAAAATAGCAACACCATATGTAAGACTCAACATATGTAAGCATGTCGTGGAGTTGTTGGGCCGCTTTATCGACCTCTTTTGTTATGTAATTTGCGCTATTTATATTCGTGTGATCACAGATTTTCTTGACACTGCTGTAGAATAATGAGGAACTTTAATGTATTGGAGGAGGAAAAATATTTTTTTTCTCTATGTGGTGGGCAAGAAGTACTGAGGTATTATAAATTAGTATTACATGTAAGACTCAAGTACTGATTAGTTAGCTGTGGCCCACAACTTGAGGCTCTGGAGCCAAAATCTTATATTTATTTGGATTTTGGCAAATTAGTCAAATTAAAAGTAAGCCGAATTGGCTGTTAGCAGTTCTCATTTGTGATATACCCATGAATGTGCTGACATCTACCACCAGATTACTTTTGATACTGAAGGAGACTTAAATGTGAGGATTCTCAGGCAAGGTCTGTAGTTATAGGGAGCAGTATATCCTGTGATTCCGTGGATTCTTTATGGACCATTCCCTGATGTATTGGTACCCACAGAATCTGTAGGTCATATGGGATTTTAAAAAAATATGTCTCATGTCTGCGTTCAAATTTCAAATGTTCAAACCGAGGAAGCAGCATGCTGTAGGGTGTAAGTATCTAAAAGTATCTGAAAGTAAAATGCAGTACAGTGATTAGTTACTTTCCACCACCGGCAAACCAACACTTTTATAGATATTTCTTTGCGTCTCTAAATGTGCAGCAAGTAAACATGACAGAGGGTGCACATGTACAGTAATTTTTATTTAGAGGCCACAGCTCTTGCATATTACAACTGTTGGCTTTCATAAGGCAAAAGCAAGAATGAATCCACCAGCTAAATTCACACAGAAAACAGAAAGCGTTTGGGGAGGGTGGGAACCCACAGGCATGCAGCGATGGCTCAGAATGCAATGTACAGCATTTTATATTTATATATATATTTATATAATATATACAAAACAACAGTGAGACCCAAACAAATGCCAGACATCTCATTCTACACAATTACAGAACAAAGACGGACCAACCTTTTTTTTTCTTAATAAAAAAAATTATTTTTGCTCTTTTCTCTGTAAAAGTGCAACTCAATTAAAATAGAACCTGTTTCAAGGCCTTTTTAATGTTGAAATAAAAATAGAATCTCCCAAGTTATCAAAATGGAGCTATGAGAATATTGCATCTCTAGAATACCCACTCGTTGAAGTTCAAGATTCCTGTTGAATCACGTCTAATTAGTAATTGAGATAAGATCACATAGCATCGACACATGATAAAAATGCGGGTCTAGACTTACTGTTGATGTTAATAACAGTGAGTAGACGACAGTGTATCTGTAACAGCCGTAAACAAATACAGAGGTTTATTTTCAGTTTGAAGCAGTTGGCATTCACTTAAAAACAGACGAGACAAAGAAAAGGGTCCACACACTCATCATCACGACAATGTACCATTAATGAATGTAGAATACGACAAAGAAGCGCCATATAGGTTTGCATTGGACAGGGACACACCTATTAATCTCACTCAACATTGTCAAACAAATGGTTCTCCATATTGCTTAGTAACACATAGAAATGAATTTAGAAATGAATGAATCAAAGATAGGTGCTATCTTGATCATGACACAGCTAAACTGCCAATCATTTATTTTTTAACATTTTGATTTTGATTTTTCCTCAGTATAAGTACTATTTTTTTTTTTTATAGTTAATAGTTCCTTCATAGGCATTTTCGAGCTGACAAAGAGGTCCTAGAGTGGCTATCTGAGTTGGTACATGCATCGGTAACCAGGCTAAAGTCAAAAGTGTGAAAGGGGGATCGGGGTGAGGAGGGTTCAGGGGTGGGAAGGAGGGAGGGCTGGAGTGTCGGTGTTCGGGCTCTAGTCATCCTCTTCGTCCTCCTCATCGCTGTCCTTCATTGAGATGCCCTGCATGCCTCCTTCCCTCACCGAGGCAGTGGCCTCCTCCAAGGTCAGCCTGTTGCGCACCGTGTCGTACATCTTACTGTTGAGGGTGGAGTCGAGGACGCCCTGCAGGCGGAAGTCCCGGTACTTTTTCTGCAGGGAGGAGGGAGATCCATGACTACAGCATGTGGACACAAACATCTCGACAGGTCCGCCCTACAAAGGCAAACTGCAGTAATGCTATGCTAAACCTGTGTCCGTTCGTTGGTTTGTCAGCACTATTACACAAAAACAACTGAACCATTTTCCACAAAACTTGGAGGAATGATGGGTCTCGGCCCAGAATAGACCCCATTAACTTCTGGTGCCGATCCGGATAAAGGGAAGATGATGGAATGTTTTTGAAAAAATACAGAGCGCTTTTCAACATTTTTCATTACTTCTATATGAACAGTTCTGCAGTATTTAGGTGGCTGGTATCTATGAGTACCAGGGGCGGTTCTAGGGGGGGGGGGGCAACAGGGGCCAGTGCCCCCGTAACTCTGAGTCTGGACCCCCCTGTGGCCCCCTGACAGGGAGTCTGCATTAATAACACAATGACAGATTTCTTGCAATGATTTTGTTCTGAAGGGAAAGGCAGAAATAAAGTGTCTCGGCAGTTCACTACCCAATCAAAATTGCTGAAATTGTAAACACTGCTTTGTCTGAATGAGGGATTTGTCCTTTTTTCCGGGTTGTATGTGCCCCCTTACAAAAAAGCCGGCCCCAACCTGGCCCCCCTATTAAATCTGGTCTAGAACCGCTACTGATGAGTACAATTTAATGCAGATTTAAACAAGTTTTATTTGATACTGGATTAGGTTCGTCTAAAAATAAGGGCCTAGTTGGAGGTATCAGCTCTACTGCCATTTTTTGTAAAATATGTTTCTGAATAATATTTTTGGCTTAAACATCATGACTTATTCTTTGACCTTTTACCCCAAAAATTCAGATACTCCACTAATGATTTTAGATTTACCTTAAATAGATTTTTTTAAAAAAGAGGTAGTGCAAAGACAACATGCGGTTACAACGATCTTCGTGTCTTTCCACTCCTAAGCTACGGCATAAAAAAATGTCCTTTCGGATGTTAAATGTCATCACTTCATCATTTAATCCTATTAAACATTTGTGTAAAATTTTGTCCGAATTATTATATGAACAGTTGAGCAATGGTAAGAAATCTAATCAGTTCATCCTCGATGATGATGGCGGTCACAAGGTGTTTTTGAGATATCACGTTCACAATAATGGGACAGCCGGACGTACGACCCGAAGACGTAATATATTTATTGAGTATTGTTTTCTGAGGTTTAACCTATTAAGGCAGCTTGATATATATTTATTTCACCTCTAAAACATGTAGAAAACAATACATTCCTAAAAAGTTATAAATATAAATTACGACGTAGCTAGTATACATAGTACACAATGAGCAATATAACACCTGATTATGGTTGTACGATCTGCTCTATAACCACTAAAATACAAGTAAGGGACAAAGAACAAGGATGGGGTTTAGCAATCAAGAAGTGGCAAAGTGAAATCTAAACCATTATTACTATTGACTACAATCATGTCAGCTGATAATTCACAGACAAAGTCAGTAAGAATTCCCTTTATTGGATTGTCCTAAAACCAGCCAGAATATGTGATTTACGGACACGTCCGTCACTGACCGCAGTAACTGCAGCTGAAGCTCAGCTTATAATCACTGTGATTTTTGCATTTCTGACGATTGGTCGCAAGATAAAAAAAAAATCTTATTTAAGTCCAACTCAATTTTGACCTGTTACTGCAGTTTGGCATTGCAGGGCAGAGGTGTCTCCCGTCCTCACCTTTGTAATCCTGATGAGGATCTTTAGCTGGTAGACGTGGAGCTGCTGATCCATGCGTTCAGTGAGCCAGGTCCCCAGCAGGTTCATGGTGGCAGTGTACCATTGCTGAAACACATAAACACAACGCTCTCCAGCAAAACACACACTCACACACATACTCAAGACATCATGACATAAAACTAACCTTTAGGACGCACAAGGACACCTAACACACAGTGTATGACAGTAATATTAACGTTCAAGCTCCCCCATGTGTGTATTCAAGCATCACCTCAATATAAAACCTGCTTAAACACATGTGAGGCTACGTTTCATTCGACCCACGTGTACTGCACATACACACCAGTTAGCGAGGATTAATGAGTCTCTATCCTAATTCACAAGACAAACACTCTTGCATTTCATGAGTCAGAATTGAGAGTCAATGCAAGTTAACGGGCTGAATTAAAGTAAGAATGAAGTCATGTTCAAAATAAATCTTATCGCCTACAAAGAAATTACAAGCTACTGTGTCGAGTGCTTGTTTCAACTGTTTCTCTTTATCATGCATTTATAATATAAGGAAATGAAAATAACTTTTCCGTCTTCGTCTAGTGCTTTAAGAGCCCCTGAAAACTTCGTCTTGAATATGACTGAATCAAATCAAGAGTTAAAGTTTGTGGGAAACCACTTCCTCTGGCATTTTTAACGATGAATTTAATGCTCTAAGTCTGAGCTAAGCCGTCTCATCAGGACTGAGTCAATAGCAAGTTATTTTAACTTGCTAACAAGGTTAATTACGTCACATACATTATGTGACTGAAGTTGCGTATGTAACACAGGTGCATTCATTAGTAAAGCCAAACCATGAGGTTTTCTTCCTCCTAACCAAGTAGTTCCAGTGCCTGAACCTAACCAGACTGCAACCTTAGGCTGAAGGTCCAGCTGTAGCACGTACGCTGCAACGATCATGTTGTGAGAACAGGGATTCATGTTGTCTTTGGGAGTCACTGGCAGTCGACCCTTTGAGTTGTAAAGTTATGAAGATGTGTTTTAAACATGCTGTTTGGTGGATTTTGTTACCACTGAACCGAGTCAGGCGCAGAGTTCCCCTCTTGCTTCTGGGGTTTATGCTAAGCTAAGCTAACCATCTCCTGTTTAAGGCTCCATGTTGAGTGGGTGGACATGAGAGTGACATCATCTAACTCTTGAAAAGACAGCGAATAAGTGAATCTGTTTCTTTAATGTTGCTCCACATCAGTCATAGTAAGACACTGATTGAGAAAACAAGTTTTCAGGGCCCTTAAAGGCTCGCCTACCTACCTACACTCATGCACGACTTAATCACCGAGATATTTAAGAAATAACATGAAAACTGGTCCAATTACAACTTCACCATAATGACACATTTCCTCTCATTTAGTTTTATAGATTAACATCTACTGAAATACTTTGAGACTATCTTGAATTTGGGCCTTCCTGTTTGTTTCAGTATATGCTCCCAACACACACACACACACACACACACACACACACAGGCAAACCACGAGTTTGACATCCGCACACAGACTATTTATACTGTAGCACTCTGAAGAGCTGCGAGGAGCAATTTTAGAGGAAACACTCAGAGCACTGGTGCTACTGCTACTTGAGGAAAAATAATAAAGCAGAGGGAAGTCATAGGGCGTCGACAGATTTATCTTTCTTGAACTGTAATTACCCTTTGAAATCCGAAAAAGAAAATGTTCTCCGAGTCAATATTTTGTAAAAGCTGCATGGCCCATCAATTATTGAAGGCAATTACTTAGCCTTTATTTATAATTTATTCAAACAGAAAATGCAGGGCTGCATTTAAATCCCCGACACTGAATGGAGAAAACGACTACTGTATGGGGAGTTGAAATTATAGTTTTGACACAAGTTCATTAGCAAAAGAAAAAATAGAATGAAAGTGAGTAAATGGTTAGCAGGCAGGGAGCAGCGGTGCTATTTTCTTGTACCTTTTTTTTTTCTTTTCTCCACTTTGCTTTGGCTGGTCGTTTTCCAGACAGTGTATTTTTTTTTTTTTTTTTTTTTTTTTAAAGTTACAAGAGAACAGCACCCAAGTCTAATAAATAAACAGTCGTCATACCTCCAGTCCCAAGAAAAGAAGTCAACTTTAAACATGTGAGTAGGCAGGAACGCAGAGAAGCTTTTTTTTTTTTCTTTTTTTCTCTTAGGCCTGAATTTGAAGTGGATCTTAATTTGAATGTTCGGTGAGGTTTATTTTTTTTCTTCTTCTTCTTTATTTTAAATCAAGATTGTGGTGACTGGTTTGTTAAAGGTTTCGAACTTGCGGCCTGGATATGCAGATGCCTGTCCACTTCACAGTCGAGTTGAGCGTGCAGTGCATGCAGACCTCGCAGGTGGGTGGGTGGCAGAGTACGTGCTAAGGAAAGACTGCTTGTATGTGCAAATGAGGCAGAACTTTGAGGAGGAGGGTCATGCTAGAAGATGTACACAGGAAGATTATTTGACTCTAAAATCATGCCAACCAACATAATGTGATAAAACAACGCAACGCAACACTAGAGATAAGTGCCACTTTTTTTTTTTTTTTTTAATAGAGGAGGCAGCAGGAATGGTGTTAATCAGAAAAAGAGGAGATAAAAAGGATTGAAGTTAGAAATTAACCAGTGAAAGAAAGAGAGATAAAGTAGAGCCTATGCAACATCTAGGAACGTTTGTTTTTTTTTTCCCCACATGCATGCAAATGGATGGATGGATGGATGGAGATGCATTTAAATGAAAGAGAAAAACATTGACATCCTTGAAGTAAAGAATAGTTTTAAAAAACGCTATAAAACTGAAACATTCACAGCTTGAGAAATCTTCAAAAGATTTTTTTTTTTTTAACACGACAGTGCTGGTTAGGATTTCGCTGCACTTTGGGGCTACACAGAGGACACGAGGGGGGGGACTGCACAGTAGAAAAAACTTGACAACACAGGAGGAGACGGAGGGGGGGGGGGGGCAGTGTGGACCTACAAAGACAGAAGCAGACCCACACTTCACACCAGCGTCACTCCTCACTCCAAAATGAACGGAAAATTAAAAAAATTATATTTATCTGGCGCAAGACTCCCGCGTCTACGGCCAACACAAAAATATGAAACCAGAGGGGGCTTACTTCTGAGTATCCCTCAGACATAAAAAAAAAACTCACTGAGAATCGGTCACACACACAAAGCCATCACACACCTGCAGAGACACAGGTCTGTACAAATAGTTTCTGAATGACATGAAGCACACACATCACAGCATTATGTGTCGTTCAAACCACACATGGAGGACACATCGCTGTCAATGTATCCCGTTTAAGGATTATGTTTTTGTAAGTCAGTGCTCTCTTCATCCTCTAACACACTGGTTCCCAACCGGACTTTTGCCTTGTGGCCTTTTAACACCGTACCTTCTTATAACCCCTCAACCAAAAGGACGTATATTTCTATTAACTGCAAGAGCGCAAGCGATGCTTCCGTCTCAGACTGCTGCAGTCTTGCAGGCTGTTGCACCAGTTCGGCAAAGTTTGTTTTGACTTGATTTAATTAAAGGTTGCTGTCGGGTCTTGGCAGAGTGGTATGCGCTCTACTTAGTGATATTATAATGTTTTCAATTAAATGATGAATAGTTTGGTCCATTCATTAGAGAATTGTTAAAAATGTTCATCCTAAAACCCTTTGCTTGTCCAAAAGCCGTG
Organism: Sparus aurata; assembly: GCF_900880675.1. NCBI lineage: Eukaryota > Metazoa > Chordata > Actinopteri > Spariformes > Sparidae > Sparus > Sparus aurata. Next base: position 18,833,825 of record NC_044192.1, read on the forward strand.
GTTCCTCATTCATTAACCGCTGTCCTCTGATAACATGATTTCCATCAGTATTAGTAGTTTGGATGCAATTAGTTGACTAATCAGTTGTTGATCAAAATAATTAATTGCCAAATATTCAGATGATCCATTAATTGTTTCAGTGATTTCTTTCAAGCAAAAACGCTGGTTCCACCTTCTTAATTGTACGTCTTTGCAGCTTCTCGTTGTCTTTTATAACGGTAAAAGAAGAATCTTTGGGTTTTGGACTGATAATAAGCAATGTAAAGATATTGCTTTGGGCTCTTGGAAATTCTGATGAGAATTACTTTTCATACTATTTTGACTATTATTGATGGCACTTGTCACGATTTATCTCATAGTTGTGTGAAATAACCAGGAGGTTAATCGCTTTTTAAGATGATCATTAGTCGCAACCCTGCATGCCACGACTCCGCTCTAACGAGTTGATATTGCCTCATTCGAACTAGTTTTTCTTGCTTTACTCCAAACTTCTTCCCTCAGTCTGTCTCCTGACTGCTAACACAGTCTGGATGATCGGTCACCGGACGCTGCTTGTCAGTCACTTAGTCTGGTCTTTACCAGAGAGCAGGTGGGCTTTGTGAAGTATTTTTTAAAAAAGCAGCCACTTAGTTTTCTGTCAATCGACTTATTGGTTCACCTCTAGTGATAGAATGTGGAGAAAAATTACCCTTCTCTCGAGCGAGTATAGATCACTCCTTATTATCTGGAGACACTCAGTATAGAAGAGTCAGAGAAAATGTTTTTTTTTTCTTGAAAGAGAGTTCTGTTTCCTGAACCTCAACAGAAGCAATCAATAAATGACTGTTTTGTTATTCACGACAAATACGTGTCGTATCATACATTATTCTACTGTGTGTATCGTGAGTCTGTTGTTGCTTAATTTCTGTCTTTCTCTCTAATTTCATCAGAGTGATTCACAAGATAAAACATAACCTGCTTTTATGTTTTCACCACAGTGGATTTAGTTTAATTATAGTTTAAGATTACAAGGTGGGATCACACAAAAGTAATGACTTCAGTACAATTCTACCTGCTCACAACATAGCAGTTAGCGTTTACGTTATACACAAACGGTTGCAACAGGCTGCAGAACGTAACAAAGAGGTGTCCGGTTTTGTTGCGTGTCAGTGATGTCTTTCCTCTTTTTAATCAATCATCCTGTGATATTTATCCTGTGACATCTTAGTGCGGTCCTGACCCCGGGTTGGGAACCACTGCTCTAACGGACCAAGGGCATACGACATGTCAGCCTCCGACTGTGACATCATTATTTCACCCCGGCCCATCCAGCAGCATCCTTCACCCACACCCAGCGTGTGGGTGCTCCACTGTGGACTGAAGCCAAGAAGGTAGAGTGTCATTTATTCAGGAGGCTGACATGCTTCATGTGGAAAGTGTCTGAAAGCGTAGAGTACAGTGGTGAACTCGAAAAATAGAAGTCACTGTGTCGGCATGTGATTACTATGGAGAGTTCTGTTCTTTCCAGAGAGCACTGCTTCAGATAATCCTGTTTTTGAGGATGCTTTTATGGACTCTTTGTAAAATAAAAGTTTCCTTTTTTTTCATACACAAAGGCCCAAAAGCACTGTGGCAATGCACACCAGAATGCAGAGGGCAGCAGCTGAGGTTCAGAGAGAAGAGAAGACAGAAAGAGAGAAGTGAAGAGGGGTAGAGGATCAGAAAAGCCTCTTCTGCCAGGTTGAAATACATTTCCTGGTCTCAAAATGGGACTTATCCCTCTCTGCCCTGTTGTTTTGCCACATTTCGGAAGGCCCCTCCCTTCTTGTAAGGAGGAGACGGCATCTTACTTACATCAAATAACCTTTCTATATACACCTCCTCATTGACCTTATCACGAAGAATATCCTGAGAGTGGCGCACAAAGGTCACATAGCCATCGGCCACGTCCATTCCGGGTTTCTGTAAAGCGGAAACACAGCAGGGTCAGGAGGGGAAGAAGCAAACGCTGGACAATTACTGTGATTTAAAAAAAAAAAAAAGAAACACAGTCGATGGTTACAACAAGAAACATTAAGTATTTTTTGTGCAACTTTAAACAGAAAAAACACACAAACTCATAAGCACACGGAGAGGTGGGGTGTTATTGCACTTACAGGTACATCCACATATTTAGAGGCAGCTTTCACCTGAAAATCAAAACAAAATGTCTTTTAGAGGAAAATTGGAATCGATCTCTTCTAAAATCCACAACTTAAATGTTACTTTAAGAAAGATAAACATGCTTTTTACCAAATGTTAAAGCCATACTCAAACTTTTACATCTAAAAAAATCTAATCTGACCAAAGAATGGGTAAATAACAGTGAGCATCATTTCATCTGTGGAGGCATCTTTAGTCGCTACAGTACTCTACCAACTCCTTTTGGTGCGATACAAAGAGTATTGATTTACGATAATTAGGCCCCTAATACTGCCAAACAATTCCATTTCAAGCCCATTGATGAAATGAGGCAGCGAGGGGCTGAGTAAAGAGAAGCTTCCTCTCACCGTGAATGAAAGGAATGAGGAGAAGAGAGTTCCTTCATCATATCTGGAAATCTTGGCCAACACTCCCTCCAGAATGGCAACAAACTGTGAAACGAGGGGGGGAAAAAAAGGGAAATAATGAACTATAAAAGAATTTGCTAAGGTCGGTGTGTGCTAAAATACTTAAGTCAAGCAGGTTTAATGTTTATACCATGTTCACCATCTTTAGTTTATCACTTGCTAATTGGCTATTTGAATTTTGACCCATGATGGCGCCAGAGGTGAGATCAGGATTATCAAAGTGATGAGATTTTAGTGTGGATTGCGATAAAAAACACTTAGTTAGTTTAATTATCATTATTGGAATAGTTTGTATAATATTGCAACGTGAATGTCTTGAAAAAGCTGAAGTACAGTCATATATTGGTTTCCCATTTTATTTTGAAGGTTGAAGACACAGTTTTCTTCATGTCTTATCTTATCGTTATCTGTGATGCATTCGAAATAATTTGTTTCCTGATTAAATGTGAGGTTACAATGATTACATTGTTTTACTTACCATTTGAGGTTTCAATTTGAAAGTTTAGGAATATTTTGCAGATAATCGGGTGACTTACAGTACTGTGATGTACAGTATTTATCATTTTTACAATACTTTCATATTGTCTGATGACTTATCAAAGGATCCCCCATGTCATAAGGTTCACCGTCGGGAAACAATGAACGTCTGTACAATCTTTGATGCCAGTCCATTAAACAGTTGAGATTTTTCAGTCTGAACAGAAGTCGTGGACTGTCCAGCAGACAGAGCGACATGCCACCTGCATGGCTAACAATCATAACTCTTTAAGTATTGCGTTTCTTTTCACAGCTGATTTACAGTCGCACCTTTGCAACCAGAAGCTGGATCATGTCTTTCACACTCTCCTCTATCAGCTCGTCTATTTGGGAGTGGAACTGTTTCTGCAAAGAGAGGAGAAGGTTTTTTTTCTTACAAAACATAATTAAACATACTGTTTTCTTCTTACAAATATACAACTAATATATTGTCTATTATTAATGCAACTGATAAATGTACTCTTTTTTTTAACACTGTCCCAGGTGAAGTTTTTACCTCTTGGCCCATCTCCATTGCGCACAGTTTAGCCGACTGGTCCTTGGCGTCCACCATCACGTTGAACATGGTGCATAATGTTGGAGAAATGCGGAAATCTGTGGACTTGCTGCTTTTTGTCAGTTTGGACTCGAAAGCCATCCTAGTGCTGCAATACGAGTGAAATATTCATAAGCACTGTAATATAAAACTTTCAGTAAGGTGTTCTCAGCATTCAGGGCCTCTAAGTATTTCTGTTTTTTAAGGTACTCCTCGTGCAAACAAATGCACAAAAAACACACCGTTTGACACAGTTCTCGATCATGTTGCTCGACATGAGCTGTATGCGACTCTCGAGGTGTTTGGCAAACTCCTCCTCTGGCCAGTGCAGGTCCCTGATGAAGGTCTGGAGGGCATCCAGCTTCCAGAAGAGGTCCTCCGACGTCCCGGAGCCGTTACTGCCATCGACACACACACACACACACAGGTCAGAAGACAAAGGTCACCCTGACGAAGAAAGGGAGGGTGGGAGGGGTGTGTTTGGGGGGAGGGGGTGTGTTGTGGCAGGTGTGGAGGAGGAGGATGCTGTTCCTCCACACCTGGACACAGTCAGATTTTATTCCGACCATACACTGACTGCTATGTCCCAATGTCTGTCTCATTCCCTGTTTGTTCGGATGTGTCTGGACAGTCAGTGTATGGATGCAAAGGAGCAGGCGGGGTTTTAAGTGTAACAAATCAATAACCATGCTGCAGAGTATGATTATTGACTGGAAGGTGAAGTGGCCACATGCAGGTAAAGTTACTGCAGATACAGCAGCTAATCACACTGTGTCAAGACAAAGGAGTGGGGGGGGGGGGATGGAGAAGTGAGGGAGGGCGTGTAAAAAACAAAAAAGAAAGAAAAAAAAAGAAAAAAAGAGCATTTATGGTCCACAGAATAAAAGAAAAAAAAGAAAATCTCCAAATTGCTTTCCCTTCATCACAGGCCCTCTCTCAACATCCATGTCCCCAGGCTGGTGGGGCCCCTGGAAGAGTTACCAGACAAACCATGCAGACCTTTTAGGCCAGCCTGAGTAGAGTTTATTGGGAAGGCGCTGTAGGAAAGAGTCGGGAGGGGAGGTGATAAAACAGAGTGGTATGAACGCCATCTGCCCAGTCTCTCCGTGCCATCACCTCCAGTCCCACCCATTTCAACCTTTCCAATCAGACTACTAGCAGGTGCTCAAGGTCAGAGATGAACCTACGGCCATGACTGATCTACAGTTCGCTACAAAAAAGCAAATGTCTGTGGAGAACAACTCTTAGGAGATACTGTTTGTAGAACTTGAAAATGTTCTCAGAGGGGACAACATACGGTACCAATGTATATTTTTGTTTTTTTGGCCTGTATCTCCGCACTTCAGCTCAACAGCATGCATGTTGAGACAAATGAGAGCGTTTCAGCCTCTCATTTTTAGAAAGCAGAACCCCATCTACTCTAACACCTCTCAGAGAGCTCTTGGCATGAACATGGACATAATTATAGAGTATTCACACAAGTGAGAACTAACTAAATCTTAGTGCAATGTGATTTCAGGATTTGTTCAGTTGGAACCATACAGAAGAATTTTATTGTATTTTTTTCTGTAAAATTTGTTTTTTTTGTTTTGTTTTGTTTTGTTTTTTAACCATCTTCGGCTGAGAGCATCTTCATACCAAGGCAGTCTCTGCTGGCTTAATATTTCTAAAGTAAACTTGTTGAATACACACTCAGAGTCATATATAGCAGCCATCCATGACGGGGTAGAAAAGCTAGGCATTTGTGGAAGGTTAACTGATAGTCCTGCTACTGGCACTGGCAGATTTGGTACTTTGGGAATTTGGAGGTTCACATTTGGTAGATTCACATTGGGCAGATTACTTGTTAAACTCCTGCAGAAAAAGACAGACAAAAAGAAAAAAGGATCCATAACAGTGGTGTGGGAGCTGCAGAAAGCCATGTAACACTCATCATTAAAGTAAAAATCAGAAATTAGGTGAAGACAGGAATGTACAGTAACACACATTAGACACACGTTATACGAAGAGCTACAGAGTAAAGAGAGCTGGACTCAGGATGCACATGTATATTGTTTTAAATGCAGCGAGAACAAGAAGCAAAGTGACACTGAAAGGAATAAACGGAAAAAAAAATCTTTTATCTCAATAAATCTTAGCTTGAATCTCTTATAAATGCAAAAATGTGAAAGCAACAACAAATGAGCTGTAAACAGCAACGCAACAGACTGGAGGCCTTTTGTTTCTGGCAACATGTCAAAGCACACATTATGAAGGTTAGTTCACAAGACAAAACAACAGAAATATTAGGTGTTGCTGTGACCCAATGTGTTGGAGAGAAATTACTTAAGACACATACATTAGTCAAAGAATGTTTTCAGAATAAATAACCCATTTCTTGCAGAGGAAAAAAATAGGTTATCCAGCCCACTCTTGGCTCCGTCTTTAAAAGTGAACCTACAGGAAGCCTGGGTGAACAATACAGCTGCTCTCCCAGTTATCTCAGCCTCCGCGCAATCAGTCCGTCATCTGAATATAAAAGCACTGCGTCTCCCACCATCCTACAGCCTAGCTATAAAGACGGAGGCTCCTTACTTTACAGGCTCCCAGGACTCTCGATCAAAGCCCTTGTGAATTGACTGAGCAATGGAGGACTCCATCAGATCCACATATCTAACCACCAGAGGAGCATACAGATCCTGAAGGTGTTTGTGGAACTTTCCATTGCACAGGTGATCTGTGCGGAAAAAGAGGCAGTGACAGAAAGGCGTTAGTGTCTTTGTACGAGCATGAAACGCCTAGAACATTTTTTAAAAATATATGTGTGGACAGGAGCTCACAGTCTGTCCGGAGGAAGTCGTTGAGCAGCTGGAAGAGGGGGAAGCTGTCCCAGCTCTCAGGGGACTGGATCTCCAGAGCGGCATCCATGTCAATGGCATAAAGGGCCAGGAAGTTCTCTGCATGCTCCACCATGAGGTCTGTCCACCATGCAAACGCCTAGAGACACAGCATGTGGAAAAGCAAACAGGTGAACCGGGGTTTCCAGTTAAGAGATGTGACGACACAAGGAAGAAGGACAAGGAAGGAAGGAAGAAAGGAAGGAGGGAACAATACACACAACTTGAGCTCATCGGGTCTTGAAAGGAATTGCCACTAGATTTGTGTATGCTCTGTGTGTGTTAATGTTTGGCAAAGGAAGCTAAACATTTAGGGAGATATTCTTATGCTTTGATTGCTGATAGTTAGATGAGAAGATTGATAGTATGGGAGGCTGATTGGGTAGAAAACACTGAAATATGTGCAGGTACACACAAAAAGCATGTACATATGCGTTAGGAATGTGCAAACACACACTGAAAACTGTGCATGCTAGTTGTGTACGTACATTAATGTTTACCGTGTGTGTGTGCACATGTAAATGTTTATCGGCACATATTTCAGTGTTTTCCCCCTCATCAGCCTCCCATATGACACTACTCTCACATCTGTCCCCTAATAACAAACTAGAACCAGCAGCCGGTTAGCTTAGCTTAGCAATAAGGCTGTAAAGAAAACGTAGTCCAAAGGTGAAAAATTGTTTGTTCAGGCACAGAAACTTCCTGGAGCCAGCAGGACATTCAGGAAGTCACTGCACCCAGCCAATAAATACGTAATTGTTATAACATTTACCAAAAAGGATATAACTTCTTATTTAATGAGCGTTAGAAGTAATTATTTTTACCTTTGGACAAAGCCAGGCTAGCAGTTAACACTTGCTTCAAATCTTTATTCTAAGCTAAGCTAACCGATTGCTGGCTATAGCTTCATATTTAACTGACATCTAACTCTACTGCAGGCATTTCCAAAATGTAAAACTTAAAGTATGCATTAAAGAGTAACCCCACCAAGGTCTTGAGGAGGACTTCTTTATTTGTTAAAAAATTGCCTGCTAAGTTGCATTGTGGGTAATGTAGGTCCCAGACTTTGAAAGAAGGAGAACGAATTGAATAAAAACGTTGAGATTTCTGGTTCTGCTGTTCTGATTTGTTTTTAAACTGTCCATAATGCGAGAGAGAGACACTAAACCAGTGGACTGCTTTTGAAAAACTGGCACCTGCATTACCCACAATGCAATTTATCCAGTGAGTGACATCACTGGACGCTACTGAAGCAGTTCCCTCTGGAGCCACAAAAGGCGTCACACTACCTTTTCACATATTGCAGTGGCACCCTACAAAACATGCAAGCACATGTGTTTAAAATTGGTGGCGTTACCCTTTAAACGCCCACTGTTGTCAGTATTTATGTTCGTCTCATGCTGTATGTAGATCACTGGCTTTATTCTTTAGATATAGTTTTCACAGAAAGGACACATACGTCTGCTGTTGCGTGTGCATCGTGTGTGGCGTGTGGTGTGTGGTGTGTGTTTCCTGTTGCATACTCAGAAACTGAATCCACTGCTCTCATTGATCGGGACATAGAGGTGGAATTAACTGTGAATCAAGTGTATACGTAGCACAAAGGATCACACAGTAGGGTTGCATGTTCTTGCCTTGTTATATTCACCACAGCATCGATATAAAGGTTTAAAGGGAGAGGTGCTTTTTCTCATGCAAACGTGGAGCTCCCTGCATGCTTTTCTCTCAAGCTAGGAGATGAGAAGGTCCAACATTCACATCACCGACAAACCCATAGCCCGCTTAGACGCAAATGTGACTCATGCACATCTTCAAGTAGGCACACCAAAGACTGCAGCACACAGCATCTCTGGTGTCAGAGTGCGTCTGTTCCAATTAGTTAAGTAACTCTGTGGGATTCAGCCGACCGTTTTCAAGCACAGTCAGGACTTCCTCACCCTTTGACAGCAGACGTACGGTATTTGCTTCGCTGGCAGTCTTGGCTTGGCTTATTTGCTTATCACTCTGACTAACGTGTTGCCAAGTTCAATAAATTAGGCTTGATATTTTCCAAATTACGCTGCATGCTCTTATTTTATTTTATCTTCTTTACAGTCGTTCAGCTACTTGCTATTTGGCCCCAACCACCACACTGGTGGTCAAAACCTTTACTTACCTGTCTACTTACCTGCCCGCTCCTAATATTTAAAAAGCTTGACAGTTTTCTAGTGTTAGAGAAACAGGCAGCAAACAAAGCTCTTCTCCATCACATTCAAGGAGAGATATTTTTATCGTAATGGGTTGAAGGGGGAGGACCGTAAAAGCTTCCAACGGGGGGGGGGGGGTGACAACACTCAAAGGTCGGCAGGCTGAGTGGCCTCACCAACCTTTGATGGAGGTTAAGGGACACACACGGGACCCTCAGAGCTCTGGGGCAAGCCCAGTGTTCAGCCAGATAGGACTATAGTGCTGTATCTACGCAGCCATATCAATAACCAATCCTGAGGGAGTGAACTGATGCTGAGAGGGGAGGGGCATCATCTACTGGACATGCACAGAGCATTATAGGAGGTTCTCATTCAACTTCGCTACATACCTCTTTTCCCTGCTCGGACAGTCATCAATCATATGACAGTGAGGACACAGGAAGATGTACAGAACAGTAATGTATTTTTTGAGGCATTTCTCTTAAAAGGGTTTTGAAACTAAGAATAGACAGCAGAGAGGGATGGAAGAGGAGAAGCTGGGGGAGTAATGCTTGAACAAGTGCGGACTGTGAAAATTAATCGCTGGATGGAGGGGGAAACAAATGTTTATGGTGGATCAAACTTCAAAAAGGTTCACATGGAGCATACTTTGGGAAATTTACTGTTCAGCATGCTTGGAGAAAAAGGAAACCTCTTTATGGCCCAATGAACATGCTTCATGATCACAATTATGTTGTGCAAGCTAAAAGTGCCTTTTCAATTTTTAACAAAACAAGTTTGCTCTCACTTCTATGGCCTACAAAACCCACCCATTGCTACAGTATCTATGAGCTCATTGTGTCTAGAAAAAGTGCCTGTTGCCAGAGTGGCGCACATGCCATACAGGGGGGTCGTGATGGGGACTGAAGAGGAGAAAGAAATAAAAATACTGTACCGATTGATCTCCAGAACTTGTGACTGCCGCCTGTCAAGCATATTCAGAGAGATAGAATAAATCTGCTTTATCTGTATATTCTAAGATCACACTGGATCACCTTCAGGTCCACACAACTGCACATTCTCATCATGCTTTTCTATCAGCTCAGTGTTTATGCAGCAAGCAGGGTGCAATCATGGGATTATTCAGTGGTGGAAAGAAACATTTATTAGTAATGTACTTAGGTACAGTTTTAACTGGGTATTTTTCCGTTTTGTGTTGTACTTCTACTCCAGCATGCATTTTCTACATACACTTTCACTACACTTCATTTATAGTTAATGGTTTTCAGATTAAAATTTTACATTCTTAAAATACAATGCATTGTTATCAATTCAATTTACTGTTTTCTTGCTTTTAAACCCAACAAGACAACACGTTTGAGATGTGATCAAGTCATTTCCCCTCTAAATTTCTTGTATGGTCTCAATTGAATTACCGTAAGGAGGTGGTGAAAACACAATTATCCATTTTTTGCACAAAAAAGGAAATAGATTAGAAATAATACAACAAACCAATACAATACAGCCTTCTGAGGCTTCAGTATATTTATTTGATAACACTTCTCCAGGATTTCAAATGTACCCCTCTAATAGTTTATTCCTATATTGTTGCTTTAGTACTTCAATTTGAGTAAAATATCTGAGTACTTCTTCCACCACTGGCCATTTCGGACTTCCAACTGTACCAAGGGCTAACATTTTTAAACCGTCAACCTTCCGAACCTTTTTCAATTATGTGTCAGGATCACGCAAAAGATGCAAGTAATATTTGTCAGCCTGTTTTACTGTTTACCCTCCCGCCTTCTGTTTAGTCTGGATTACCTTGAATAAAATATTAACCAATTTTTCAGCGGGTTATGTAACACTGCATCACTGAGCTGTGGACTGTGATTAGAGGAAATAACTGCATACATTATATCATTTTCTGTCTAATTTACAGTCTCTGCTCAAACATTACGCTCTAAATCCATGCAACCATGGTCTATCGAACACCAATTAGAGCTTTCCTAAATTAAATTCATCTCTGGAAGTTTTTTTTTTTTTTTTTCTTTTTCCGTTACCCATAGATGAAAGCAGCTTTATTTATAGAGTGACTGATAATAAGACTAACTCGCTGTTGTGGGGCGGAGTGAGATAAGAGTGAGAGTATAGAGGGAAAGTGTTTTGAGGAGGAGAGGAGGAGGGGGTTCTCACTCACCTCCGCGTGGTGTTCCTGGTTCTGCTGGAGGACCTCTATGACTAACTCCGCCAGGCGAATTGTTTCCTCCAGCTTTTTGGCAGGCGTGACTAAGCGGCCTACGTTCTCTGAGACAAAAGGATGAGGGTGAGGGATGAGTGGTTAGTCAAGCACAGAGAAGGATTCCAGGGGGATTTTTTTTTCTTTTGACTATTCAGAAGATTTTTCCTGTCTATATTTTTGACTGTTTAATAAAAGTATAAACACAGTGCCTACACTGTGATGTTTACCTACCATAACCCCTTTAACAAGTAAAGCGTGTTTCTCATCTATATGCATTTTAGGGTTGCATGACATAAAGCAACAGAGCTGATGTGGTTGCGGGATAATCAGACTTATGTTGGAAGAGTATCAGGCACAGGAATAGTGGCGTTGAGATGGAGGTGCAAGTGGCATCAGAAACATGCATATCATGAAGCGGTACTGAATAAGCCATCTGTGTAAGGAGCTGTTGCATGGCATAGTGGAAAAAACACCCATGGGCAAACACTGCAAAAATATTTCATTCATTCTGCTTAAAGTTTTCCATTAAACTGTTGATGTATTCAGTGCTCGTCTTTTTTCTTATGTTGATTTACTTACTATTTATGTTACTATATATTGAGGACTGAAAGTGCCAAAATCCAAAATAAAGGAAGATCAACAAATGGCTAAATTAATAAATTATGTTCTAAGAATTTGCACAAAAAATACTATTTAAAAAATAAGGCATTTGTACGTAGGCATTGATTTATTTATAAATTGTGACATAAATGAATATTTCTGTCTTTATTTTACTTTGGATTCATTGAAGTTTGTAGTTATACCACAACTTTAGCATTAAACGTTCCATTTTATTACCCATTATAATCATTTTTCCTTTTTTATTTATTTCTGTATTAACTTACGTTTGCATTTTACCCCTATTTACTTCCATTTACTTTTGTTTTCTGTATTTTCTTTTTACATTTCTTTGTGGCATTCTTGCTTCATTATGTCGTCTGTAGATTTAAAGTGAAATCAGTAAAAAGCTATAATGACTTGATCAATATCCATGCAGACATTTTTCTATAAACGAATAAATATATAACATAGCATTGAAATTAAATTTAGCAACAGCATAATTGTATGTAAATACATTTTCTGCAATGCCTTTCCAATTTATACTTAATTTCATCTTTTTTATATAACTGTAGATAATTTTCATTACTAAATGAAGCATGTCGTAGCAAACAGACTCTAAACACGGCCTGATGCATTATGTGTCCGGTTGATCCGATGTTTTAAGCACGTTGTTCCGTATAAATCAGTTATGATCTCAGAAACATGTTTTCAATCATTTTAACCAATGTATTTCAATGAATATTTTCACAGTGCCACTGACTAAAGTTTTGCACACTAAAAGCTACGTTGGTCTTCTCATCATTTATGAAACGTTGGTCTATAATTTGCAAAAGCTCCAGATCACTTGCTTGTACCTTTGCTAACAACACAGTTACATGTTATGAAATGGGATTATTCCAACGGTACGATTGTGTGATATGATATGGGAATAATTTGAACATGGAACTGAATGGCTACACAAAGTCTGAAATCAAAAGCACATGTATACGTAACTCTACATAAAACATTGGTGGTCTTTTGACTATAATTTTGACTGGGACTCTTTTGTTACTTCCACTATTATCTAAATGAGTAGTAGCATTTTCTAAAATATTTAATGTATTAGGGCATTTCTACTCCAGCCAAACAGAGATATGCATCTATTTTTGGGTCCTGTTTGTAAAATTGAAACCCTGGTTTTTGTTACGCTTTCAATCTCCATGTTGAGTTCATCATTGGGGGAAATCTAAGACATCTAACAAGCCGAGATAATAATGGAGTCATTGTCTTCAGGGACATATGATCTGCGCTAATGGATAGATCACATGGATTTGTATTACAGTAACTATATATTCTGCGGTCAAAATGCCCTTTGAAGGGAAAAGCTGATGTTTATACGGTTAGGTCTAGAAAAAAGGCATAGCAGGCCTCATAAGGACCATGAATGCCTTATCATTAGATGATATACAGTACATCTACATTATGTCTATTGTGGCATTTAAAATAATCAGGGCCAGTTCACCACAATAACAAGAAACATAAGACAAATAAGATTGAAAAATGTTTTAAACCCTGGTGGTATTTAGCCATGCCAATAGTTTCAGTTGATGGATAGTTGGATATAGACAAATGTATTCTAGGTTTTAGTTTTTGCTGACACTTGATGTAAAGTGTTTTAAATGAGCTTGTGTTGTGGGTTTTTTAGCTTCTAATTGTACCTTTTTTACCTCCAGCCAAGGAGATTAGGGTTTCACTGTGTCTGTTGGTTTATCAGAAGGATTACACAAAAGCTACTGAATGGATGTCAAAGAAAGTTGGACAGAGCAGGACCCATTAACTTGTGGTACGGCTCCAGGGGACGGACCCAGGAATATTTTCTCACCTTCTTTAACATTGTGAGTTATGTCATCTTTCAACATTTGACTTAATTTCTTAGGGAACACTGGATCTTGAAGAAAAAACAAGGCCTGTTTAGCTGACTGGTATCTATGAGTGAGTACAAATTAAATATAAATATCTGAATAAAAATCTTGATCAAGGGGATTTAAATATGTTTTAGTTTATGTCGTATTAGGCCCGGTTGAATTAAAGGGGACTCTTGGGCCATGGATGCGCTCTGCTGAGTTCCATTCTAGTTATTAGATGTTTTGCACAATTTGTCATCTCTTGGGGACGATAAAGTTAAGGAGCACTCTAAGTGTTAATTACAATAAAAACCATAACTATCTGCATGACTACATACCACAAAGCACAAAGAGTTTTTATGTTTACTTATTTTTAGGAATATGGTTAAACTGACCTTTACGTGTCTCAAATGGTGGGTAAATTTTGATTCAAATGTACGATCATATAATGAAATATAATACATTAGGAAAACTCATGTACATACACAATCGAACTGTCATAAAGATGATCCTTAGTTGAAATGTATGCCAATATGTGTTCCATTTGATGATGAGTGTTACATTAAAAATGTTGCTTATGTCTCTTTTTTTAATTTTTACTTTAACATGTAGGCAAATATGTGACTTATCCTTTTGTGAGAGATTGTATTACTCTACACTACTTATGCAAAAATGTTGCTTTAATATTTTTCAGAAACATACAGCCATATAATGCACAGGACATTGCACTGAAGCTGAATTTAATGGAAATAAAACTTCAAAAACAAACTAAACAGCCTTGAACCACACCTGGAATGATATAAAGTAATACAATCTCTGCGTATTTACTTTATAAAAAGGGATGCTTCGGAAACATGCCAAGACATTTTCGAACTTCAATGTATATTACATGTGTGTATAATAGTCAATTCTGTGCATGCATCTATTCACAAAATACGTGTGTGCGTGGGGGGGGGGGGATCAGGGGTGTGTGTGTGTACATGTTTGTGTGCACTGTGGCTAAACCACAAGCTAAGTTCACCTGGATCCTTTTGATCCTTTTGACCTTTCTCAACTTCAGCGAGAAAAAGAGAGAGAAGAGATAAAGAGGAGATGTTTAGAATAAGCACTGTTCCGGGGTTATTATCACTTTACAGTGGGGGAGGGGGGTTGTTGGAGCTCAGAGTTGTCATTCATCACCATGTGACCCTTTCAAAGAATCTGCTGGGACGATCTCAGCTCCGGGGAGTGAGGTTTCTCTAGGCAACAGACAAAACGTCACAGACACACAATAAAAAAAAATAAAAAAAACGGAAACTCTGAGATACTGGCCTGTGGAAAACTGGAAAATTAAAATAGTGATAAGATGTTTGTTAACAGACAGACAAAGCTCAGACTCTTGTAAACAGGTAAGACACACAAACAGCTGCCAGTTCATCAACAGGACACACTGAGTGACTTGAGTTGATTTGAATTCCATTTAACACACACACACACACACACACACACACACACACACACACACAGGAGCTGTGAAGTCCATACGCCCTACCCTCTTCTGTCCTCCCAATACAATAGCTCTGTCGACAGACGCTCCTTCACTATCTCTGGTGTCACGGTGGGAAGAAAAAGCCTACCTGTTCAGCACAGCACACCACTGACACATGATCAGACCAAATGACTGGAGGAGATAACAATGTAAGCAATGTAAAAATGCATTCAAGTCAAAGGAACGGGCATCCAACCAAAAGAAAGAAGCTTACAGACCAGACTGCTCATTCATGTCCATCACAAACAGATGGTTCTAAAAAAAAGAAAAAAGAAAGAAGAAGGACCCCAGACTGATTTAGTGTGGCAGTGCTCAGATCTCTCAACTGGCGCACTCCCCACTCACTCTCACAGACAAAAGGCACGGATAAAAAACAAGCATGGCAGCAGCAACATCTCTGAGGAGAAAGCAGAGGTAGGGGGGAGATGGAGGTGAGAGAGCGCTTGAAAAGAAGGCGGAAGAGGAGGAGAGAGTGGGTGGGTGGGTAGGGAGAGGATGATGAAGGTACTCACGGATGGTTAAATCCATCACTTGAGACGCCAAGCAGAAGACAGGGTGCTCATACATTTCCCTCCTTTTCCCTATAAAAAAGGATTGGGGCATGCAAGAGGCTGGGGTCAGAGGTGGGAAGGATGGAGGTCAGAGGCTGATGGGAAGAGGGCTGTCCAGGTGAAAACGACATTCTGCGGGGCAGGAGGCCCGGTAGCAAAGCCAAATGTTTGTTTTATTTTTTTTAAACCAGGCGCCTCAAGAGGACAGAAATTCACACAGCATGGCAAGATAGTAAGGGTTAGCTCCTTAATATCTTTAGCACCCTGAGGGATTTCTTTCAAGGCATAAAAAACATCAGTTTGTCCATGTAAATATGCAAAGACACAGCAAGAGAGAATAAGACATCATACGATGTCTTGCCATTGATGTAATTTTTTGATATGTAATCCATGCCAATAAAGAAAGGCCATGTTGTCATGTCTCAAGCACATGCAGGTGGCTGATGCTGGTTTGCAGATGTTCAATCCCAGCATTCTTTTGGTCAAAAGCCACTTATCACATCGCAAGTCAAGAGGTCAAACAAAGAGATAACTGGGACGAAGCCCACAACTGTAGGACAGGAGGAGAAAAAGAAGCAGCGCAGACAGCAAGGGAACGGAAGAAAGAGGTTGTAAGACAGAGGTGACAAGAGAGCTGCTGTTTTTTCAAGGCCGGGGTGTAAAAGGGGGGACGGGCAGAGTCAGCTGGAGGAATCAGAGAGGTAACAGCTACAGTAAAATAATGGGAGCGGTGGAGGGGAGTGTTGTGCATCGACTGGGAGCTGGAAGTCGAAGGGAACATTCAGCTGAACTCACAGTCCAATCATCAAAATGTCAGAGGCCGAGATACTACACAGCTTGAATAGTCAAGGCACAATGAGAGATCAGCACATCGACAGATTATCAGGGCTTTGGATTTGAATGCATTTTTACTCACACACCTCTACACAAAAGCCAACTTGACCTACAGAACAGCACAGAGCTAAAGCAGGCCTGAAAAAAAGGAGAGAGTTATTGCACTAAGAGACAGAAAAAAGTGACCGAAAAAAGTGTCACAAATAAATTTGGGATGCCACAAAATCATTTGGAATATGGACACAAATACACCGTATACCATGGGAGTTCACCTTGTGCAAATAAAAACGATAAATAACAGTGACAAGTACAGTAAAACAGGAGTAACGAAAAATAGGAAGACTAGAAGAATTATGTGTGGTCCTTTACTCCCGTTTTACTCCACACTCAACCACTGACTGAGCATTTCAATCTGAAACCCTTCAAAATTAAATTTTAATCTCCACTTTGATTTTGTTATCACAACATTAACACACTCACTCCAGCAGTCATTGTGCGATGTTGGGCTGTGTGTTTCTGGTTACCTTCAATTTTAGCATACTCCTTAATCCGCTCGTAGTTGAGATGAGCTGCCTGCTCCAAACATTTACGGATCACTCCTTTAACTTCTTCTGGGGGAACCGGGGTCACGATGTCCTTCATCAGGACCTGCAGGCCACATGATAGAGGAATGATGTAACGTTGTTCCTCATTATATCACGGTTGTTGCTCCACAGGGAAAGAAAAGAAAAAAGATCTTTACGAACCCTCTCCAGCAAAGATAAAGTGGCCTTCAGTGCTCCCTCTGGACGACCGAAGGGGAAACAATATCTACAAGTAGAAGATATGGACATTACATGTGACAACAGCGGAAAAAACAGCATTCAGTGTAATATTCTGTGACTTGAGGTAATGCGCTGTTGTTGCCAGTTACCTGAAATTTACAATATGGTTTTCCAATATCACACGCAACCGCTCCTTGATGTCTTCAAAGCGCTCCTTCTCGTCCACTTTCACTGTGCTCAACCCGTCTGGCCTATGAGGATCACACCCACATACTTTAACCCAGCTGACACCCTGCAGAGTTCAAGTTATGCAACCTCTCGTCTGAGTCTGACGGGAGCAAAAATAAATAAATGAACAGACGCTGGCTGAAAGCTTCCCCCCCCCCCCCGAGGAACTGTATGCAAATTGTGTGAGATCTGTTTCTTGAGTTGAGTTTGTGTTACACATACAAATAAATCACAAAGTCTCACCTTTTTGGCCCTGGAAAGGGTGGCTTTTTGGAATCCTTTCTCTTTCTAAACTTGAATATTCGTGCTTGTTTAGAGGCAGTGCGTGGATCTGGGCTTTGGGAGCTCTTTGGGGACATTAGGGCCTCATAGCCCAGCGGCCCCCAGTAATTGCTGCCCTCTCTGACTTTAACAGACGCATGGGAGGATGAATAATATGGACAGTAAGAGACTATGGCAACAAAAAGGACAGAGGGAAAAGATAACAGAGAAAAATGGTAGAAAACAAGGAAATGTGCGGAGATGTGCAAGTGATTAACGACAACACATGTCAGACAAAAAGCAAAAAATTGACATAAAGAACATAAATAAACATAAGCATGGCAAAATTATATAGACGGGAGACAAAAAAAAATGCCTAGGATGCTTCTGACGGGGCTGACTTCTCTATTCTGGTCGTGTCCTGTGTTTATGGTGTCCACCTACTCAGCCTGCCTAAAGCAATACAATTTATTTTCGTTTCCAGGGAGTTGTGATCCTAATGTGCTTTCAAATCCTGGTCAACTGCTGAACACGATTTGAAAGCAGATTGCAGCGCTGCAACGGTCGAAAGAAAATGCATCGCCTGAAATTGTTTTGATAATCGATTAATCATTTTAGTCATTTTTAAAGCATAAATGTCAAAAGCTTGGTCCTTAAAACTTCTTAAATGTGTGGGTTTTTTGCTTTTCTTTGTCATTTATGATAGTCGAGTGTTTCGGACTGCTGGCTGGTCAAAAGAAGCAATCTAAAGATGTCACTTTGGGCTCTTGTAGTGAAATTGTTCACACTTTTGTGACATTTAATAGACGATAAAAGATTATTGGTTTAATTGTGAAAATAGTTGGCAGATTAATTGCTAATGGAAATAATTGTTGGATGCAGCCCTATCAGCAATTTCACTTACAAACATATTTTAAGAAATGGGATTAGGGCACACCTGTTCCCATGGACATGGGAGGCACAAAAAGCGAAGCTGTAGTGAAGAAGAGTTGGGTCAATTATAGCCCCGCTTTCTGCTCTTTCCAGTAGATCGCGCAGGTAACACAGGTGTCTGTGACAACCTCGAACTCCGTTCCTGGCACAGTACTCATCCAAGACAAACACCTGGCCTGGGCTAAACCATCCCTGCAAAACGCAAACAAGAAATGTGGATTACATTACCGAACGTTTTTAGCCCACGGCCATAAATGTATCAGAGAGTCACTCACCAGGCAGCAGAAGGTGTCATTGAGCCTGTGGTCCAACGTGAGTCGCTGCACCATCTCAAAAAGCGAGGCGTGGTCAAAGCTACAGGGGTTAGCGGAGATAAACTCATCCATGCCATGTTTCTGAGCTCTGTCAGCGTCTATCCGGCCAACGGCACAGGGGAAAGAACACGGTTCAGAGGAGAGGACATCAGTGAGGTGGAGGCAAACAGCAAGTCTTCGTCACAACACAGAAACACCAGGGAGTTCTGTTTTTTTGCTACTTCTAAGGGCAAATTATAAACACTTACAGCTTACATTGTCAACTTGCATTGTGTCAGACAGCGTAAAGAGATTTGATGTATTGGTGGGTGGGATTCTATCGATCTTCTACTGTATGTGCATGCATGCATCTTCGTATGTCACATTCCCTGATGTTTTTTGCAGGGGCAAAATAAATCTCTGAATATCCAAAGCGTGCTTGAAAAAGGTGCTGGTTAAATAGAATAAGATGCGTTCTTCTTAATGTATTCAATAGATTCTGCCATTCGCAATTGTTGAATGTCACTCAGGTCCTGACAAATATTTGGACGTGTGCTATATAAAAAAGACAGAAAGATGGCAAAAGGATAATTAATCTGAACACACTGCAGAGGCACACTATAAAGTGCTAATGCAAGAAAAAAGGTAAGTTCCTAAAAAGTTGTTATTATTCCTAGAAAACCAGTTAAATTACTCAGATTTTTTTTACTGTTTGTCTTGCTTCATAACTTTTGCCATTAACCTTCTCTGTATCAAGAAGAAAAAAAATTAAACCTGCTTTGTGAAACTCGGTGAAGAAAGAATATTAGTAACATCAACTTGTGTAAAGTAAAAAAAAAGAGGAAGGAAAGCAATGAAACTATAATGAAACTTGGGTGATGGAAACACTGATGGAATAATACATTTTTCTGTACTTCTCTGAACGAACATCCACTAAACTAAACTGACTGTGATGTCCTGTGCTGGATAAATAACACAGCTGTCAGAGACGTCACAAAGGGTACGAGGATGACTCAAAATAGATAAGAGATGCAGTTTCTATGAGTGACGGGTGTCACGTCTATGAAACACTGACATGAGTGATGATGATTTGGGAGTTGGGGCCGGGGGCAGGGTGAGGGCAGGAGGTGGAGGCCTGATCTTCGCAGGACAGGGCCAGGGAAACCGAATAGAGAAAAAAACTGACATCCGTCTACCTCCAGGTCAGTAAGAGGAAAGGGGAAAGGAAGGAGTGTCATACGGGTGCTAAACATTCACTGATATTTTCAACAAAAAAAGAAGAGGGTTAAACCTCAGAAAATTAGCTTTTATTTACTCCAATCTAAGAAGTAAAACCTGCGAGACAACAAGGAAAATGTGGCAGATCGAAATAAGAGATTGATCAAGGAAGAGGGACGAGACAGGTACAGGAAGTCGAGATGGGGAAGAGAAGGAGAGTCAACACATCAGATCTAGAAAACACAGAGAGAAGACGATGGCCAGAGTGCTGGATGAGAAGACAGTGACAAGACGAAAAGAGGATTCCGATGGGTGAGACGACCTTTTTAAATGGGGCAGTGAGACGAGAGATGACCACAAGAGGAAGAATCACTCGAGTTACAGAGGGAGTGATGCTGTTGGATCAGTGTTGAGAAAAGTGAGAAACCATCCATAGAGTGAGTGAAGGTGCCTGGGGCTGGGCTGTGACACATAGTGAGTGGGCTACATCTCCTTTGGTTGGATTAAATGAGGAAGTGGAGTATTTAGGTCCAGAATACACTCAATACTACAGGAACATTATCACTAACAGCAATGACTTCAACCATAAAGAAAAATTACCAGATTCCAAAAGTGAATAGGCGGTAAATTATCACATGCTGGAACACAGTGTGACTTTTTCAATGAGTTTTTTTTTTTTTTTGTCATGCACATCTGCAGACCCATTTTCAAATTTGCATTTTTTTAATGATTTTTTTTTTTTTTTTTTTTTGGCATTCCCTTTTTTTTTTTCTTCTCTACGCATTTGCAAGTTGACAATACTTGAATATGTTGCAGTGTATTCATGATCTCTACAGAGCACACTAACAGGCATACCACTACCGGAGAAACTCTAATAAGGGTAGCAATACAATTTGGTGCAAGTACATGGGTAGATAGCATGAAGCCGACAGAGGCAAAACTGTATCATTCTCTGGGAGACGGGGGAGGGGGATGAATGAAAACTCCTGTATTTGTACAAAAGTATGGACACATGACACAGGTGTTCTCCTATTCAGGCAAACAAAGGGCAGTCAAAAAAAATCAAAATGAGATCTCTCCTTGCTGGAGGTGTAACACCGGTCTAGCCTCTATCTACAAGGCCCATCTACTGTAAGAGGAGGAAGGAGGGGGGAGGGGTCCGGAGTATTTTATCGTCAGAAGGGGCGGCATTAGCTACTCCTTGTCTTTTTCTTTTCATTTTTTTTTTTTTTTGCATTCAGAATACTCCGCGTACATATTTGCCAACTCTCATCAAGAAAAGTTCAAAGGAAAAGAACTAAAAGTGTTTGAGCCCTCTCAAGTAAAGCATGATCAACACTTAGTAAGTGTCAAAACAAATTTCACTCATGCACGGGAATATATTTTTGAAAAAAATTAAAAAACTCCATCACAGCCATCATTCACACTCTGTACACACTTTCATCATTTAACGCTTTTATACAAACATCAGATATGTTTTCTAAGTTTCGTCTCGCTGCTTTGAAATTTTATATGTTTTCTATTAAATCTTTCTCATAACATCAGGAATTTTGCACTTTGCGCTTTCCTAATCATCATTGTGTTGCTTTACTCTGAGGGATCCGGTCACCAATGTGAGTAAAGAGAGAAGGCAATTATGCAGTTACAACTATAATATCAACTTTAACCATTACTGAGTCAAATAATAAGTTCTTAGAATAAAATACATGCATCCTATGCTGGCACGAATGGATGCTTATACTTAGATCCTCAAGTTGAGGTCGTCGAAAAAAAAAAAAAAACAACCAAAAAAAAGTTATCAACTAATATCTAAGACATGAGGCGAGACGTGAAAAAGGAGAAGAGGGAGAGAAGAAGAGAGAGAACGTTGCATTTGTCAGATAATCAGCGGGGATTATCTGAGCTGTGCCGGCTACAGGGAAGCACTTACCCTTGAGTCCAGCTAGAAGACAGCAGGGTAAGAAGGGACAAACCAGAATAACATAAAGACTAGCAACAAGGCTGGAGGAGAGCAATCACGAGAGACCCTGACCTAGCAGCTGCATTACTGAAGAAGGGTACAGGCAAAGCATGAAGAAGAAAACACAACTCAAAAAACAACAACCTATACCAACATGAGAGTTTGTGGGTGGTGGTGTGTGAGTACATGTGAGGATATGTGAACAACAGATGTTGAGGCATATTAGAGAGAAGAGGGAGACAGAGAGAGAGACAGAGATGGAGAGAGACAGAGCGGGACAGAGAGTGACAGAGAGAAAGAGAGAGGGAGGAAGAGAGATTTTACGATCCTCATCACTCCACTGCAGTTTATTCATTCTGGATTCTGGACAAGTACTTAAGGAGTCGAGAGCTACACATTAAGTACTGTCACTCGGTGTGACTGCAGATCAAACAGAAGGGTTACTTTTTAAAAGGGATATTGGCAAACACATACACCTACCCGATGAAGTAAACCCCCCGAGTCAGTTTGATGTGTAGAAGATGCCTGTGTCTTTTACGTTTATAAAAAGTAAGAGACTATGAAGGTCCTGGAGAAGTTGAAATAAATCAAGTGATGACACGGTGAGAGTAAATAATTTTCTTTGAGTAAAAAAATTTAACATGATTCAAAGGAGCACTCCGCTGACTTTATGAGATCGGTCTTCCAGACACGGTAAGCGCCTCTGACAGTTGTTGTCGTTCTGTGGCTCCGGGGGAGGTCTGTCAAGTTTTAAGCCTCATTCGCACTGGATTTATGTCTCCGGGGGAGGTGGAGTGATTTTAACATCACCTGCGCTGGTCCGTGATTTCAAATTCCATCTGGAGAGATGATGTGGCGCCAAGAATAATAACAGCTGCAACTAACCTACAGTTTTTAAGGAAAATCGTAGTCGTACTTCCGCGTCCTGGTGGATCTGTACGTTTTCTTCATGTGAAGAGCTGCACATCCTTCTACTTTCTTCTACTGTCATTATGTTTTTATGTTATTTCTTCATATTTGGTGGATAATTTCAGGTAATTTTGAGTGATTTCATCTAAAATCCTTACTTAACCTTAATATTGCCTTTAAAGTGCAGAATTAGCTATTAGTGGGTCCTGTTTGCAATGTACAGCTATGAGAACCATCACTGGATTACTTTGATACAAAAACACAATGATTCTTTGGCAACCGCTGAAGTCTCTTGTCCGGGAGCTGTTTTAATGGACATCAGAGATAATACCATCCTCATGAAGTGGAAGTCACACTGGATAATCAGTATGTGTCTGTCTGTTCAGATTTGACTCAAGGAAGGAGTAGGATTTTTTAAATCAAATTTACCTCACTTACCTCACAATTCTCCCACGGTACGGTGAGGAGGTTTTAGGCCTCACCCTACAGAATGTCTACATCTAGTTGACAGACCGCATCTTATAATTTTCAAATGGTTAAAATGCCATACAAGGAAGTGGCGTTTTATATGTTACTAAGGGATTTACTGAAATATGCTATCCAGTTGCATTATGGGAAACATAGGATCCAGTGATATTTGGCTTGATCCAAACTAAAAGTCAGAATCTTAACCTTTATAGTCCCCTAGCTTTATTTCACTGGAGTACTCCTTTAATCCATTTTGAACAGTATGACATCCTCATGTGACATGAATTTGTTTTGTTTTTTTAAACAAGATAAGCTACAGTGTTTTACTAACACTTTCCTATGTGATCTGCACTAAACCACTGAATGAATAGAATGACTGGGTGAAGAGGAAAAACAATTTCTGTTGCTCAGAACCTTCATAGGACTCATGTTCAGTCCACTGCAGCAGAGTCAGGAGGGGCTTGTGTATGTTATGGTCCCAGTGCCATTCAAGACCACCAGGGGGTGAAACATGTACGCGTGGTGTGCCACAATGTTTCAGGGAGAGGGGGTAGGAGGTCTGTGCCACTGTGAGGAGGCTTTGAATGGCAACAGCTGGCATCAGAGGAGTCAACTAACCACAAGAACGATCACATACTGGACAAAGAAACCAATGGAGAAACAACATAGAATTTATGTGATAGGATTCTGAGTAACTGATCCAATTCATGTCTGTATAGTTCAACTCCAACAATTAACAGAGAGTGAAATAAACTTGGGGCCTTTTTAAAATTATTATTGGTACTACTAGAACCCTAGGTGACCATTTTGAGCGGAAGTAATCAATGCCAATTATCTTTCTCTACTATTCATCTGAGAAAAAAAACACGATTCTTATTCATTAAAGAAGAAATTATTAAACTATGGAGTCAAAAGATGCACACAAAAAGTTTTTTTTCTGAATAGCAGGATCTATTATTGTGGATTGGTAAGAAGTATGTGACGTTAAGTTCAGCTGGTCAGAGAGGTCTATGTTAGTGTTGATATGGGCAAAGAGGCGCTAATTTCCCTAAAATAAGAAATTAACTGACAGCACTGGTCAAAACCAACTTGAGTAGATTCAGATCGTGTGAAGAAAAATGTTGCTAGCAAATTTTACAGCGAAACTTACAAAAATAATAGAATTTTTCCCTTCTTCAGTGAGGGGGGGGACACAAGAGACGATTACAACAGAAGTTGGTGCAGATGCCACACTATTGTAGACAGTCTTACCTTCACTTTGCTACCTGACCTGTGGGCTGCTTAGAGGTGCAAGTACAGCAACAGATTGGTTAAAGCTTTATAGACAAGTTGTCTGGCTTGGGCCGTTCGGTGACAAGGGAACCGTCTGAGATACTGTCTCAGGGCTGTGGGTGCCTCCACGGCTGCCCTCTAGAGCTATAACTTGATTAAAACAGGCCTAGCGGTTAGGACGAGAGCAGCACACCTTGGCACTGCCTGTCTGACTTCAACCCCAGCAGGCTTGAATGTTCAAATCTTATGTGTGGTGACCTATTTAGTTTTTTAATGCAAAGTTTGCAGAACGTATCCTGCTGCTGTATGATAGTCTTTTTTGGGTTGGTTGTTCCTTGCGAACACACTGATGCTGTTCCATCAGTCTGCTCCTCGTGCGAACAGACTGATGGAATAGCATGAAGTTGCACCTTTAAACACTGTGGGAGTGGTGACAATGAGTGGAAGTCCATCAGATGCTGGAGGGATCTGTGAGAGATCAAGGCGTGTGTGCGTGCTTGTGTGTTAGTTCTACCAGCACGTATTTTTTTGTGACTGCAGTGTGGAGCGCATGGCGTGAGACATTTATGGGTTAGAGCTTTCGCTGCTTTGTGGATGAAAAAAAACTGCTTTCTGCACAAGTGACCGTGTTGTGTTTCGAGCTACTTACAGAACTGAGAAATGGGAGCGTCCATTTGGGCCGAGGCACCCCCTTTGGAGTTAAGTTTCTGGACCTGAGTGGGTGGGACAGGCTTGTGGGACTGGCCAGTGGCGCGATACATGGCCTGGACCCACAGGATGCGGTCCTGCTCGTCGTCGCTGGCAAACATCACAGTGTCACCTTCCTTCACTGCATTGAAGAAAGCCCTGCCACCATCCAAGCCTGAGACAACGGGACAGTAAAGAGCAAGTAGTCAGTGTTTTACAGTGTGTGTGGGTCTGTAGGTCTAGCTGCTGGGCAATATGGTTTTAAAATAATATTGCAATATGTTTAAGCCATATCACGATAAACAATATAAACCTCAAATCTCCTCAAGACTTCATACATGTTGGGCTATATTGCAACCATATTGTAGGTACGACTTTTAGTACAGTCATCTGTAATGACAATATATTGACTACGTGCATAAAGGCAAATCTTAAAACAAGTAGAACAGTCCGGTCAGTTCAAAAAATCACATCTCTTTACTGTAATACAGCCTGTAAAACCAGGAAAATACAACATTTATGACATATAATGGTATAACAATATCCAAAGTCTATGATTATATTTAGTCTCATATCACTATATAGATATGACATCAATATAAAACCTGCCCAGCTCTAGTTAAACCATGTAAAGGCAGTGTTGGGTATTAATAGACTACATGTAATTAGGATTCTGTAATCAGATTACAAACAAATTAGCAACTATAATCAGCCCAGGTTACATACAATAAAAGGTAATTAGAAACAGTTACACTGTCATCTATTAATTGATTACATGTTTAATTAAATTTGAACATTTTGTAAGAGTTTTAATTTAATTTGACCAACTAAAAAAGCTGAAAATGCAAAATGCATTTTATTTATTTTGAGATGCTTTTAAAGAGAAAAAAGAATATTTGTGGAACTTCAGAGCAATACGACCGAACACTGTGTAAAGGTGTGTCGTCTCACCTGGCTGGGGGTCGCTGTAGTCCACAGTGTAACCATCCAGCTGGAGAAGCTCCTGCGGTTCTGACTTTTTCTCTCTGTAACTGCACATGGCGAACGTATACTGACTCACCTGCAACACAAAGGATCAGCGATGACTTCACCATCAACAAGTAAAAAGCAGACTTATTGAATTCTTGAATTGATATTTGAAACATTGGTTATTCTAATGACAAAAATGAAGAACACATTTGAAAAAATGCCCTATTTTCCTGCACATCGGTGATGAAAAACGACACAAATATGTGCAGATACTATCTTTGTCTTGGAGAAGCAGTCAATATTGTGACTCAGCCAGTTCAAAGGAATCTTTTTAAAACTCACTAATGGCCTCAGCAGAAGCAACCTCAAGTAAGAATGTCGCTGCTGCTTCGATTTGGATTGAACATTTGAACACTTTTTTCACGATAACCCACCTGCACAAGGACGAAGAAGCGCTTCTTCCAGCGCTTCCAAACATTCTTCCCAAAAGCCCACAGATACCTGTCAAAACATCGTCCACACACAGGGAGACAAAAGCCAGTCCTTGTGTCATAACAGAAAAACAAGCACTGATTGATGCATGCTGCAAACAGTTCATTATATTTGATGAAAGAAAAGTGTTTAGATGAAAAGCATCACTGTTATATAAATAAAACATGATTTATGCTGCCTTCAATATTTTGAGTTTTTTGGCACCATCTAATTAAAAAAAAAAAAATCTAAAGTACACTTTATCATCCACCAGGGGGAGTAGTGCACTTCAGAGTATTTTTCCATGGTACGTGACTAGAAATGAGGCCAAGGAGCTGAAAGGGGCTGGAGTTCTATAAGAAACACATGGTAAAATGAAAAGGCACACAGGAGCATCACCACATCACGCTCGGCAGCGCGCCTCTCACCCGCAGTGTTTCATGTTCTGTGGTTTGTCCATACGTATGGCCAGCTTGATCTTCAGATCTTGGTCTGGGCATGCCTTGGTCACAGTCATCTTGTGGAGTTCTGACTGCTTGGGGCTGTTGGGAGTCGGGTGGAGGACAACCTGCACTCGCATGAAAAAAGAGAGCAAAAAAAAAAAAGAAAAAACTCCATAAATTATTTTGGAGCGTTTGTGTCCAGGAGGTGAATCTTTGATCTCATCCTGTGCAACATTCGGCAACACCGATCTGCATGTTTGCAAGGAGGGCTGGTGATTATGTGTGTCTGTGTTGTTTTTTTTTGTTTTTTATTCCAAGTGAAAGACTAAAGTGAGTCAGGGTGGAGAAAAAACCCCAAAACAGAACAGTGCTTTGCTCTGCCTCCCCGAAGAGGAGGCCTAATCTCTCTTTGCTGAGTTAAAGAGCTTTGAGGAAGCTTGCCTTCCTGCCAACGCTGCTGCAGTGGGAGATCAAAGAGCCTTGTCACAAGCCAAGGTCACTGCCACTACAGGGACGTCTGAGGCGCCGCTGCCCCAACGCAGGCCCGCCAACACCACCTTCCTCAACCGTCTATCACAGTAACCCTACACCTCGGGAGAGGGCAGGGTGGAGAACTGATAAAGGTTTCTGCTCTCTCTACATTTAAGTCAGAGAAGCTCAAAATTTAAACAATGTTCAAAGGTTGGGGGGAAAAAGGGAGTAAAGACGTACTTTGCGATTATGGAGGAGTCGTGCTGGGTCTTCATTTGAGACGGCTGAGAGAGCTGGGTGAGATCGCAGGAGGGGGGAGGGTGTTTCGGAAGACAGGGGGACCAGTGTTGACACAGTCAGCACAAGCTTTTGAGCCCCCTTGCAAATTGCTGTGTATGAAATCTGCCAGTTAATCACAATGGTACCTACTTTTTCACTGCTGTAATGTTGTTATTGTTGTTGTTGAGGGCAAAATGGGGGGAAAAAGATGTATTTTAAGCACCAATGTGGACCGTACCTGACAATAACCTGCATCAAAATGAGAGAAAAAGATCGGGAAATCTCTTGTTTCCCATGGGAAAAGTTTTCATCGCCTACTTCTGTGCGATGACAGAAAGTTGAGCAGCATAATTCAGTCGGTGTAAGTCTAACACAAGTATTATGTGAAAGCATCAGAATGAGAAGTGTTTCCTGGGAGTGCACACGAAATGTGTTGTTCCCTCTTGCAGTACTTGCAAAAAGGCTCACATAAAAATTCAGTGGGAAAAGGGAAAGATCTTCTCATTTTTGATGACTTCTATATTGTGTGTAACTTGCAAATACAATGTTGTCAGAATCACATTTAAGTCAGGGCACATTGGGTATTGAAATCAGAATGTCACACAGATACATTCTGTTTCGGCTATTTACTTTCTCGGTTTACTAAATAATGGCTGTGCTATTTTATTATCGCTCTTACTGTTTACGTTGTTTTTCACTTTGAGTGAGAATTATTAATAGAGGGAGACAGAGGTGTGGTGGAACAAGGGAGCTGGGGGAAAACATCTGTGTGTGTTTTGATGTGCTGAACAAAAAGCTTGTCAGATACAAGTTCGGTCTTCCTCTATGTGACACGTGAGTCCTGATCACAGTAATCTCATGGCTGCGTTGAGATCAGAGTGTTTTCTGTTATGGTAGGAGTGAAGCAAACAGTGTTACCCTGCCCAGTTCTTTGTCCTCCAGTGCCAGCACCCCGGTGCTCTCTGTAAACAGTTTCACCTTGACAGCAGGCAGAGGGTGTGTGGTGGTGAAGTCCCCCTGGGTCCCCCAGCTGAAAGACACAACACAAGTCACTCCAGAGGTTAGCTTCCATGACAGCACGACGGCACACACAATGACTTCATCTCCGACAATCTCTGAATCGCTGTTTTACTCGTCAGTAAAAGCTGAAGTCTGGAGAGAGAGAGAGATCTCAACATTTTCCAACTGAGGCAAAAGTCAGAAAATGATGTCAGACAAATTATTTAGCAATCAGGTAAAAAATAAATCCATGTTTTGTGAGAGTTTACATTCTCACTTCAACTGAGTCTGGAAATAGCAGCTAACTGACAGAGCTTGCAGCATAAACAGAGGGGGGATGACACACGCACATACACACACACACACACACAAACACACACACACACACACACACACACACACACACACAGTGTATCTTTACATCACAGAAGAAAGACGATGGGGGGAACTGACTGGAAGTCTTTAATAAAAGAAATACTGCAGAGTCACAGAGATGTCAGAGTCAGGATTAAACCACAGAAAACACACACACATAGAGACACACTCGATTCCTCTGCCTCACTTGTTCTAAATGCATTTCTGCTATTTATGTACCAACCAGACATCTTTAAAGTTGCACTTGGCAGGAGTTTTATATAACGAAACACACGTCTTATTAGCCAGAATTATTCTGTTACAGGGAGCAGCAGAGAGATGCTACAGACTGGCTAAAATTATCTTCTACTGTCGAGTGTATTATATTTATTCAGACGTTGTCGCAGGCATGTCTCAGAAGCAAGGCAATTTATATGCATGGCATCTTTTAAACACAGAAGTAAGTCAGAGTTATTTGGCATAAAAATACATTAAAAATGAGTAGAGAAACTATATTTCTTTGTAAATGTACTACAATAACATGCAGATACAGACAAAAACACACACCACACTACATCTTATTCTCCACTTCACCTGACCTGCATGTCTAAGCTCACAGATTTAACTTTTACAAGCATGACAGAGAGGAAAAGACAGTAGTTTAGACAGAGTCAAAACCTTAGAGGATATTTTTTCAAGTCTGATTTAACTTATATGCCTCAGTGTAAGTGATGGAGGACAGAATCCAAAGTCCTTGTTCAACAACAACAATTACTTCTTAAGTTCAGCCAAAACTAATAAGAAAGCTCTCACTAAAAGGCCTCCAACCCTGGAAGATAACTGCTTGATATGTCTAACTCAGAGAGCACAGATCCCCTATATCTTCAACGGAAATAGCTATAAATGCACAAAATGTAATTTCTGCTGCTGGGGATCGCTCCATCAAAAACACAACAAAAGACATTTGCTGTGTTTGTAGTGTAGGGAGGAGAGAATTGGGTTCAGAGTCAGACCTTCTGGAGGAAAAAACTCCTGGAGTCACATCAGCTTCTGCTCTGATTGGGAACCATTTACTGACAGGAGTAGAGCTCAGAGATGACTTTTACACAATTGGGATAAAAAGGTGGATTTAGCTTCACCCCTGTTGATCAACCTGACTGTAGCTTTCAGTGTCAGGTGCTTATGTTCTTTAATGTTGTTTGCCGAGTAGAGCTGAGGAGGAAATGTGCTTTCTTTAGTTCATTAACATAACGTTAAAGAGAGGAGAGGGAAGAAGAAGAAGACAAAGACGAAGAAGAAGAAGAAGAAGAAGAAGAAGAAGAGAATCAAAGTGTAGGTCTAGTTAATTTTAGACATTTAAAGGCAGAATTCTTCTGTGTGGCCAGTATGTACAGGAGGAAGGATTAAACAGCTCCAGAAAATGTAAACATAATGTAACAGTGACTAAACCTCATCACCAGCTTCACCTCCATGAGCCTGCAGGATTAAACGAAACCAAAAAGACAGGGAAAATGTAACGTTAACTGTAATCATGTTACACAACCTATATGAGCTTTTGTCACTTCTGCTACCATCTGGGGCAGCCAACATGTTCTGCTGCCTGCTGCGACATAAAATGAATGCCTGAATTCTATCTCCGTAATGAGGGTATGCAGAACATGGTGTCGATTTCCAGCCTTAAAAAAGCTGTTTTGTCTTCAAACCTTTCCTAAAAAAAAAAAAATCACACCTAACGCGCACGAAGATGCTGCAGCTCCAACACAACAGAGCCGAGAGAAGCTGCTGACAGACGGCAAGGAGCGAGTGTGTTGATTTCAGAGGGGAAGCATTGTGCTGTCACGAAGGTGACCTTGTGGATCAATGTGAGGTCTATTAATGGATGTGACAGCGCTGAGCACCGACAGCTCCTTCTGCAAAATATATGAAACCCTGCGTGCGGCTCGAGTGGCTCAAATGACCAAACAAACAGCAGAGGTATGGGACAATAACAGAAAACAATTGTCATGGCAGTGTTCACTATTTCAACCTCTATTTCGTTCATTTAACAAAGTGAAATTGCAACAATTATCCAAATACAAGTAATTACTGTATGCAAATAACCTGCAGTCATATGAATACATGTATCTCATGTGTGTTTTTGTCTGATTTCTACTGTGTATCTACCCACACACCTTTCCGTACATACACACACACACACACACACACACACACACACACACACACACACACACACGATACCCTCTCCTTGTTCCCCTCTAATCCCTTCTCTCATTCATGTTCCTCCATCTCTCTCATACTCTCTCCATAAAATGGCTCTCGAATTAAGGAGATCAGAGGAAGACATTTGGGCCTTAAAATAGCTCCTATTTGCATGAATGTTTCATGGACATTCTCTCTTGCATCTTGTGCTGTGCAATAGCAGTTAATGAGGCGAAAAAAAGGAAGCTGTATTTACTTGGAGATAAGAAGATATATTTAATTTCAGAAGGACACCATTGTTGTTACGATTCTGGTCTATAACATAACATGAAGCGAGGTAGGAGAAGTATTTTAGGATACATGCAAGCTGCTGGGACCCTTAACGGAAGGAAGGATTTTACAAAGTGTGTCGTTTTGTTTTATACTTGACACATGGCGGGATTACAGCATTAGTTTTCACACCTTGGTCGGCTGAGTCATACATCACCAGGTCAAAAAGGTTTTCAGTTCAAGCTGTGAATCATGAATGACTCAAGCAGCTTCGGTTGTGGGGGTAATTATTCTGAATACGAGAGCTGCTGCTCTGGAACAATAAATGAAAAGAAAAAAAATAAGCAAATTGGAGTTTTGCTTAACTGAAAGACACAAGCAAGAGCACTGGAAATCTCTTCCAACAATGAAGATCCCACTGAGATGCAGGAGAGTTTACTGGATTTTCATGCGAGTTGATTTCACTCAGGGCATCTGCAGCAATTCACAGGAGGCACCAAAGATCAATAAAAGAATGGGGCAAAATCTCAACAGTACAAGTTCCAAATGAACAGTGTTAAATTGTTGGAACATGTAATTAAACTGACTGAAATGACATTTTCCCTCTGGATGAAATAGGATGAAAAGCCTTCTTTGTCCAGAACCTCTATGTTACAGCCTGTAGTGGAATGAAACGAATATGAGGAATGTAAGAAAATGTCTAAAATATGTTCTTCTGTGCTCAAGGTCAAGGTTCCTCTGTGTGCTATCAAGGTGCCTTGACTGCACACAGAGGCAGGCATCAGCTAAGTTGTTAAAGATTCACTACTGAGACCTACTGAAGGCCTTTTTCATTCTGAGTGCAATCCAATTTACTTTCATTTCAAATATCTCGGAATACCTCACACCTGGCATTAGATGCTGAGCAGAAGTGGGATGCCCATAATAATAATATAATAATATCCACTAATAATGCTTTAAAAGTCACATTTTTATCAACAACATAATTTAAGTCTGAACAGCAGAACTGGGGGTATTTTCCCAATTCTGACTTCAACAGAATGTGCAGGAATGAGTCCTAAAATCCAGAAACAAATGTTTGCACTTCTGGTTTGCTCATCTTAAAGTTGCGCTAACGTGTCCTTAAAAAGGTGTTTATTACAAAGTTAAGGACATTTAACATTTTCACACTGGACACAGAGACTCATCTACTCACTAGTCCGTCTTTACAGGTAGACTTACGTTGCAAACTATTTTTGATCTTTCCAACTTGAAGATTGATCAATAAGTAAAATGTGTGTAGGATAGGGTAGTAGCAAGCTTAGTAGTGGTGACGTTAAAGTCATGTGACCAAAGTTAACATTAACATTAACTTTTGAGTTCTTGCGATTTCATTTATGCTTCAGAAATCAGGTCATGGTAAATCTAGGTGCTGTATCGTAGGCAACTGGACATGTTTCAGTTTCTTGAAGACGTTTCACCTCTCATCCAAGAAGCTTCTTCAGTTCTAACGAACTGAAGGGGAGTTTGCTGGCTTTTACACTCTGTGCGGGTGGGTGCGTTCTTACAGAGTCGTTCATTATCTTGCTGAAGATTATTGTGCTGAACAAGACATTTTCGAATCATGAACTCGTTTTTGTCACATAGCTTATTTTTCTGCAATAATCTCAAATCCAATTGAAAAGTTCCACGGACTTTTCATCACAGGAACTAGGGCGATGCTAACTTCTGGGTTAGCCTACAAAAAAGCATCATCCCTGCAGCACTCAAAATTGGCTAAATGAGCTGTCTCTGTGCCATTCTACATTTTTATTTTTATTTCATTTCTTCATGTTGCCCGGGACCATAAACACAGGGAAATAAATCAAAACTAATCTAAACATGAATGAACGGTTTACATAATACTCAGTAGGTACCTGTCTCCAAAACGTCATTACAAAAGTTCCAAAAATCTGTTTTCTATCGAGCACTTTGTGTCTTCCAATGACCTCAGAAAGCAGGAATTCAATTTAAAATGACAGATTACTATTTCCTTTATCTATTTGTTTGGATTTGTTCTGGATCGAGGCACCTCAGAATTCTCCATACGCTACCATACTGTGTACAGTTGTCTATGTGACAATAACAACTTGATTTCACAATACCAGAAACAGTTACTGGCTTATCTGTAGGAAACAGCAGCAATCAGCAATCAACTGTCTGGAAGCTGGATTAAGTGGTAAACAGTGGTAGAATGCAAATTCCACTAACAATGGGGTGTGAACAATATTTTAAGCTCATATAAGTATGTGAAAAATAAATGTGCATGAATGTCCTTACGTTGGCTTGGATGCTTCTGCTTGGTCGGTCTGGAGTTTCTCGCCTCCCTCCACCTCCATGGTGCAGTAGACAATCCTGTTCGGAGCCAGAGACTTCAGCCCCACCACTTCCATGATCACCACCTAGGCGGCACAGACAACTCAGTGAGCTGTTGTAGACGAGGAGTGATTCATCTCTTAAAAGAGGTCGTAGAGCAA
This sequence comes from Sparus aurata, assembly GCF_900880675.1. Classification (NCBI taxonomy): domain Eukaryota; kingdom Metazoa; phylum Chordata; class Actinopteri; order Spariformes; family Sparidae; genus Sparus; species Sparus aurata. The sequence continues at coordinate 18,868,104 of NC_044192.1, forward strand.
AAAGTCGAGAGCAGACGCGCAGGCGGCAGATTCTTACAGTTAGAAATCCCAGTCACATTTACTATTTACACCTGTAGCCGGCGCCTTAATATCACTGGATATTAGCAGATTTTCTACCAGAACTGCTCATGAGAATTACAGCCGTCCTTCCTATCCTCTCTATCATCAAAACGGCTTTATAATCTACTTCACCAAATCTTTCACGAGCTCTCTAATCGCCCAGTGAATACAATATAGTACTAACACTGCCGAGGGTAACTATTATATTCTAGCTGTAAATTCCTAGTGGGACAACCAAAGGCAGAAATATGTGCTGTCTGATAATGGACCCACTTTGATCGAAAGCATCCACCAGATCCACTGATGTCTTTATGGTGCCAATATACTTTATTTGACTGTTTATATATAATTATATCATGCTTAAATATTTAAAAAAAAAATAATAAATATGTGTGTCTATTTAAAGATTGTGAAAGAGTGAGTTAAAGAGATTTGTAATATTTAAGCTAAACCAAATGAATTCATAGCTGGTCAAAAATAGACTGCTGCCCTCATAACATTAGAATTGCCTTTAAAGTGAGTGATTTTTTTTTCACTCTCCAAAAGCATCGTGTGGCTGAATGCCAAATAAATGTCATACTGCAATTACTTTGCAATATGAGTCATCAATTTAGTGGGGACTTTGTTTTTGTATTTCAATTTCACTGAAAAAATATAAAAGCGACATGGTAGCCCCGCGACAGACTATAAAAAGAGTCGTAGATAAGTATCATCACATAACATCATCACCATAATAATATTTCAGTGTTGTCATCCACAGCGATCAAAAAATTTACTTGTTCTATCTTACAGCTGATTCCAACCAGCGTCTCCAAAGATTTGCCTGGTTTGTTGCTGAGGGATTTCTGGCAGCCACTGCAGCCAACCACTTGGAAAGTAAACAGACTTGAAAAATGAGGCTTTACCAAAGCACGGTGGAATTACCACTTTACAAAAATAGTGAATTGTTGCTATTGTGCAAAATAAAATTCAGCACTCATAACGGTGTGCCCGACTTCTGTGTGAAGAAACTGAAAACGCTGTCATATTTCATCGCACATTTTGTCTCTTCCTGACTCCAAAATAGCACCGTATCATAAGGAATGAGGTGCGATTGCGCCCTGTTCCGTGGTGATAGCTCATCTCAGACAAGCTGATAACAGGATGAGTCACGTTCTCCCCGTTAAGGAGCAGGTAAATGGGTTTAATGTGTGTGTGTCTGCCTGTTCTTCACACAGCGTCTGTTCAACCCCCTGAACAGGTCTGCTGTCTCCTTCTATACTTAGTCTCCAGCAGACAGTAGACGACAGCTTAGATTTACAAGTTCTGGTTTCGGCAGATGTACTTTTGCATCGAATTCGGGTACTCTACTGTTCGCTCTATCTGGCAAAATGATCAAAACCTTGTTATGGTTTTCACATACATTAGATTACACACTCCTGATTGGCCTCATATTCTTTTAGCGCTGTACCTCCAAAGTGAAGGACAGAACCACATCAGACTTGGACAGCGTGTTCTCGTCCTCCTGGCCCATGTCGATGATGGAGGTGTTGTGTCCCCGTTTCAGCTTCTGGAGTTTGAACTCGCCTCCCTTGGACACAGGCATGCTCTCCAGATTGGCCATCAGCTGATTCACTGAGGACTTGAGCTCCTCGATGTACATGGCCTCCATCTCTTTGGACACAAATTTGGGGAACTTGCCGCCCTGTTTGCAAAACAGAATGAAAACTCAACGAACAATTGCCGTCTTAACAGCAGAAGAGATTCCAAGATACTAAAAACAGAAAAGCAGGATTAGTGTGGGTGCCTCTTGGATACCTAATTTAGCGCAGAAGAAATATAGCCAAATTTGCGAACATAAATTCTTTGAAATAGTAAAATCTTTTCAGCTGTGGGTGGGAGCTCTACGATGTTTACACAAGTTACACCATATTAGCAACATATTAACTATATAACAAAGCAGATTAAAAACAATCTCAGTCCCCCGCAGTGTCTGACTCACCCTGGCAATCTGGTCCGCCATCTGAAGACGACCATCAAGCTCTCTTCTGATCTGCGCAGCCTGCTCATCCAGGTTGTCGAGCTATTGATATGAAGAGAGGAGCAGGTCGGTGAGGTCACGTGAAGAGCCCCACAATATTTTCATACAGCCAGAGGTCAGTGTCAAAGGTCACCAACATCTCCGTGGATCATTTATGGCACGGTGAAAGATGAGAAATCCCCAAAAATCTTCTAATACAATACATGAATATCGTTGTTGATGATTTTTATTCATATATATTTTCCAAAACATATTTAACATGTTAAATGAATATATCTTTTAACCATTGGCACAGTGCATGTTGAGATACCAGCCAGCCCGATAAAAGCTCAGACTTCAACTCACATTTTGAGGAAGTGTGCAGCATTACAGTGTCTTCATCACTCCAGACAGACCTGATATTTTCATCTCTTGTGGAGACGTTTATGTCGTATGGTTTAATTAGGTCATAGCTTATTGCGACATTTGTTTTGCCATGATTGATACGCCAATTTCAAGCCTAAGCCTAACATAAAAACTTCCTGCGATTTTTCACAAATCGTCTAAATTCTTATTGGTTCGGCTCTAAATGTTTAAAGGCCAAACTGATAACGCTCATAAAAACAAGTGGATGGAAACCCCCCATTGTTGTCACGAACGAGTCCCCATTTCTTGGGTGGCGAGATGTAGGAAGAGTTAATGATGGACAGAAACCATTTTGTTGCACTCGTTCACCCTGTGGAGTGTTTTTAACCCCTAATAGCATGTTTAATAAAATGGAAACCTATTTTGTTTCACGTGTATGAAGATTGCGAGCATGCAGATACACCAACCAAATCCTGCTGTCAGCAGCACACTGTTCCACTGAGAAGTGTACCAGTGTGACTATTAAGACAGAGTGGTGGGAGAATGTATGCTAGCAAACATGTATGTCAACACTGACTGATTTAGAATACCTAAAAACAGACATTGCAGATGATTTATGAGAAAGGAAATGCATCTGACACATTTGGTAGACCTCAAGGACAGAGAAAAAGAGGATTTAATCAATTTGAAGCATCCTTTTCATTCCATGCATTCTTTGTCTTAGTTTTAACTTGGTGCCTACATCACCCACAATACAACTTGACAAGCAGTTCTGAGATTCATGAGGGATGCCTGGGAAGTAGTTGCGAGCACGGTTAATGTAGCTTCCAACCACAAGCCTCAAACAGAGACTAGGACCAAGCTGCAGATGTCTGAACAGCGTAATTACTTCAAACTCCACACATCTAGTTAATTTTCCTTTTCAAACTAATTTCAGCCTCAAGTGACATCTCTTGTGGTAATTCATCAGATTTTGCAAAGCTCCATCTGGAAGCATGAAAGGCTTTAATTTTTTCATCACATGTGCAGTTGCACTCCCAAATACCTGTAAACAGAGTTTGATGTTTGAAAGCAGAGGAGTTAAGGTATAGCAGGATTTAAAGAGCAGTTATTCAAGGCAGTCAACATCAGGAAGCAAGTCAAGGCAAATGTGACTATACACTCCAAAGGTGCTCGCGCAGATTAGCAATGATGACGAACAGTGCAGCAGGGCGTGAAAAGGCTAATTAGAGCTGCAGTTCGTGCTAACAGGCTGCAATCATAGCAGCATCGTGTGGCTGCTCAAACACGAATAGACCAAAATCAAAAAGAAAATTCATCAATAGCTCAGAGGACCCATGCTGCCATCACCATAGAGACTGAGAATGGGCCACAGTTTGCAGAGAGTTCTTTGTTGAAGGGTGTTTGGGATTTTTCTTGTTGATTTTCAATCCGCAGAATTCAAATTCAACTCTGAAGCAAACTTCATATCAGTATACTTTATTCAGAGTTGACTTAAAGGAGCCATTCCACAACTAGTTTTGGCACACTCAGAGAAAAACAAGTGGAAAGGCATTTTCTTTAAGATGTTTGAAAAATGCCTGCAGAGGACAATATCAGCTTCAGGGCAGAGATACCTGACATCTGTTAGCCTAGTTTTTTGCCCCGGAGAAATGAAAAGCAGAGAAATTCACGGCTCACTCGCATCAATAATGAATGAGAGTTTTATATTAGCTGACACACAGAAATAGAGGAGAGAGCCGATGTCTCTTTCTCGCTGTCTGCTTCACCTCTTCAGTTATTCTCTCAGCCAAAACGGCTCATTCTTGTCAAATGCAATGTTGTGACTCACCAGTCACCGCCACTTCCTCTATAAGGGCAGAAGCCTAATTGGAACATATCTGAAGCATAGTTTTCACCTGGAGAGTCACAAAGCTTCCTATTCAGCCATGTATGAGAATATATCCTTTCTAACCCGGGTGTTGTTATGTCACGAAAACACTTTAGTTTTACACCCAAGTTCCGTTTTTTTTATAAAAGTGGGAGGAAAACAATGCAATAGTTTCATGGAGCACATATTTCAGTGTGTTCCAAAGCAGCATATGTTTGGTGTATGTGTTTGCTACTGTGCATCTGTTGTTGGGTTTTATGCATATCAAAGGCCCATTTAGGAACAAAACATATTTGGCTTTAAATGTTGCATTGTGTGGCATTGGTTTCATAGATATATCTGCGTATCTGTTGCCCAATATGGACTGAGATGAAAGTGATTTCTCCCCTCAGAGACGACAATGCAGAAGAACATGTTTGGGATAATTCAGAATAATCAAATACTGAAATAGTTTTTCAGTGCAATAATGTCATTTTAGACAATACACTTAATTGTTTAACTGTAAAATATCCTGTCTCAGTTAAGTATTTCCATCACAAATATGTTTGTTTCACAATATATATGTTGTTACTTCATTATATTGTATTATATCAGCCCCAAGAATCAAGTATTGGTCGGGCGATGTTTTATCTGTTTGGATTTTAAATACTGGACATACCCAAGAATCTAGTATCTGTTGGGCTCTAGTATCAAGTGAGTCAACTGATCAGCTGACTGGATGCAAGAAACAACCTGAGATTTCACACTACTAAAGGCAAGCTATCAAAAAAAAAAGTTAAATAAAGCATAACATGTTCAAATTTAGATTTTCATCACTAACGTCTCTGCACAGCTGCCTGGTCTCTCCCACTGAGCACCGGGATCTATTTGCGATACAGTGCTCTGAACTCCTCCAGTCTCCTGCTTCTGGGACGCATGCCAGAGCTGACCTCTCTTTGCCTTATGGTATTTCACCCACTCCCATTACATTAACAGACCTTGTCTTTCAGGCTTTACCATATTGATTCTCTGCCCCTTCCAGCAATCCTTTTTAAGAGAGAACGAGCTGAAGTCACAGTGCGGCTGTTAACAGGAGGGGAGGGGGGGAGGGGGGGGGGGGGGGGGGGGGGGGGGGGGCACAAATAACAGGCGCTGCACAGCTCCGACTGGAATCAACTAACAAAAACGTGGATGAGGGAAATGAGCGACACAGATAGGGCGACCTGCCAATCAAACAAACACTCTTAAAAGCAGTGTCTTCCTGAGCATCCAGGTCTTGTTAGAGTAGAAAATATTTTCTTAAACCCAGATATTTTGCTGATATGGATTTTTTTATGGCAGTACCTATCTCTGTAATTCTGTTCACTGATGTGTACATTATGAAATTATGTCAGCCAGATGGCATCTTAAAAGGAGGGGGTCTTGTGTACTACCAGCACCGGCCACTAAACAGCCACCCTCCTATATAACTCTAGTTCCTGTTTAGTAGAGCACATAATCAGACTTTGCCACCAGCTGCAGCAGAATGTCTGCACTTGCAGCACAGCACTACTCAGTAGCACTGTTCTGCCACACTGTGACAGTGAAACAGCAGTGAGCGTCCTGTGGTAGGAAGTCCCAAGAGCAAGAGTTTTTTTGGGGTTTTTTTCATTGTCATGTCGAATAGTAGAAAGCCAGATTCATCCACGACCAGAACTGTGACTGATACTGATTACGTTCCTGCCTGAACTGCGCTTCGACGGCTCCTCTCCCCCTGCTGCCGGCGATCCTGTGCCGCCTGTCAAGACCACTCACTCTGGGCACTACAGGACTGCGGTGCCAGCGACATCTGACTCGTGCAATCCCAAAAGAACTGTCACTGCCATGCCTGGAAATCCAGCTTCTCGGCCTGCCGGTAGTCTGACACTGCATTTTTTCACTGTCTCATCTGCGTGCCTCCCTTCTCCAACAAACCACAACAGACCCAAATCCACATGCTCAGGCAAATACTAGAGGCTGCAAAATCCTCAACAACACTTCATAACTGAACACTGCAGCAGCAGCAGATAATACTGGTACATGTGACTATGTGCAGATTGCAGCTCAACGGCAAAATGGCTAACATGAGAGGAGTGACTCTGGAGCATGTAATGTGAAGGGGGATGGGGCCAGTTCCTTCTATTACTCCCGTCTCTTTCTTGACAGCAGTGAAAAGCAAAGGCGGCCCTGGCTGTGAGAGGAAGTAGCGCTAGAGGTCAGTGTCTGTATGAACTAGCAACCACCCCCTACTGAGCCTCACAGCACCCCAATCTTATCCGGCCTACAACCACCAAAAGGTCATGGTTGTCACTGGTCCACATGCAGGATATAGGTGGACAGGCAATCTCATATAAAATACGGCCGGCTTAAAGGTAAGTTTCACCCTGCGTTACTGAAGCTGACAGCAGCACTGCAGCTAAATAAGGGTGACGTTGTGTCAATGTTAGCCAAGCTGACAGCAGGTTAAAGGTGATCGAGCAGAAGCAGGCAGGTAGTTAACAGCCCAGCTGATGACAGATGCGCAGGTGGATGCTCGGACATAAGGAGCAGACAGCACAGCCAGCCAGAGGCAGCTTCTCGTAGAGAACAAAGACTGGGCGGGTAGGGCTGGATTGGAGCTGAGCAGGACGTGGAGGAGTCGAAGCAGCTGATCTATATTTAGACTCTCTGGGTGTGATTATGTGTCTGTAATGTGTTTGATTTGAGTGTGTTAAAAAGTGTGTGGTGAAAGGAAAAGTCTCTCTTTTGTGAGGGTGGAGACATGCGAGGCATGCTAATTAGGAAATGTGCTCATGAGTGTGCTTGATAAAAAAAAATTGAAAAAACTCCATCTCAACATCTCACATTGTAATAAACTTACAGTTTAATTAAGTCTATTGCACGGATTTGGTTTATTCTGTCTCTTGATCTTGTTTTAAAGCTGCAGTTATCAGTTTTTTTATATCAGGTTACGTTGTGAACGGATTACACACAAAAACACATAGAAAGACACTTTTTTATATATATTTTGGTTAGATGTGTACATACCTTAATATTATTCTTCATGGTAACAGTTGATTTATTTGGTTGCCTGTCACTTTTACTTCTATGTAAATTACCAAACATTTCTGTCTGAGTCACATAAGATTGATTTTTATCAGCAATGGTCATCGTTTAACAATAAAGATAGCAACTGCCTTGATTAGACACTATTTACAACACCACTGAGTGTCTCCTTTTTTTCATTGTTTTGATTGAGAGACCCCTAGTGGTAAAATACATATCTAAATACGCCTTCAGCTCATAATTTTGGTTTAACAACCATACCTTTAACATTATTTCTCACTCTCACAAGCCTCACTTTCAGACACAACTGGTAAAGCTCTATTAAAAGCCACTGTATGTTAAGATAGCAGATGGACAGATTAAGAAACTAGTTGGATAAGATATTGAAGCTTTTTGGTTGCAAAAGAGAGATATGTTTCCTTCAGGAGCTGGTAGAAACCAAAACAGAGCTAAAAGGAGAAACTTTGTAGACTTTGTATATGTTTAGTGTACAGATGGTCACACTGCCCTCAGCCAAAAATCAATTAATACTGGTTTAATCAAAGGTTGTTAATGTGGTAATGTTAAGAGACAGGTTCAGAATAATCACTGTCAGATTTTTCATAAGGACTTCGAAAGGAGGAGATTTTTCTACACTATTTTAAATTAAATTAGTAAAAGTACATTAATAAAAATGCATATGGATGTAAAAGCATAGGAGTTAGAGGAAAGACTAGTTTTCAGCTGTTTTTGAGACAGGACATCTGCATCAAGGACAAACTTGCCCTTTTCAATTTTTTTATGTCTTATAATAAACATTGTCCTGCTCCAAACCACACTGGTGCAGTCAAGCTTCCCCCTGCGTTTCAGCACCACTGATTTTTCAGCTTAGAGGTGGATGGGCAGGCATAGCAAATGCTTTCATCCTCTCCCAATCCTGTGTGCATTCAAGAGGCTCCATTACGCAATTATATCTGCTACGGGCTAAAACCAGGAAGAGCTCAGGCCTCATTTCCCAACTAACAGTTGCTGACAAGACAAATTATAGAAGAGAAGGACGGGTCCAACGCCTGTAAGAGGGAAAGCAGATTTAAGTACGGTCTGTCAGTCTGGATGGGGGCTGGGCCACAGGCCACGATTTACAGCTCTGTGGGGGGACAGTCAGATGTGTTTCTGCCTTACTTTGACTCCAGCTAGCCTTAGTTAATTTAATCAGCCACTTGAGATTAGGGATTCATTTTTGTTAGTGAGAGCCCACTGGTGTGAATAATATCAATGGTTAAAACTCATCAGCATGACAATCTGTAAGCAGCATCAATAGACAGACATTTACAAACTATTTGGGGATTTTGGATTGTTTAATTGATCGGTCATTTTTCAAGAAAATGTTTAGTATTCACTGAGAGGATTTGCTGCTTTTCTTTGTCATTTCTGACAATGAATTAAATATAAGTTCTTGTCTTTTTTTTTTACTGCATTTTGGAAGAAACGGCCAGTGAGTCATCACAATACCTACACAATGCCCTAGAAAGGCAAACTTCAGTAACTAGGTTAACAAAGAAGCCGATAAACATGGCCTCAAATTCTCTCAAAGTCTTTAAAACAGCATTTATGTTTGTATTAAATATGTATTCTTTTAGTAATTTCATGGCTTAAAATTCATGACCAATAATCTGACCCCAATAATGCAGATACTGCCCTCTCCCTTTGAGAGTGCAGCCACTACAATATCAGTGTCGTCCTCCCGAGATTTTATTACATTAAATCAGTATTTAATTGTTTTATTGTTTGCATGTTTAAACAGTTGGACTAGATGAGTAACACAGTAAAATCCAAGCTATCCTCAAGCACATAAAATTTTTTGAAGTTTAAGACTTTAGTAAAACAAAGCAATGATTGGAAGCAAAAGCTGTATCAATGAGATACGTTACAAAATAAAATATCCACAAGATAATTTTGAGAACGCTGAAGTGTTGGAGTTTCTGTTCGAGATTCTTTTGTGTTTCATTGCTTCCAGAACACACAACGGCGCAGAAACTGTTGTCATAATAAGGATCATTAATCCATAGACGAAGATTAACAAGAACTTGTTAAATGTCATGCAGCGTTTGATTTGCGCTGTTCAGAATGTACCTTCAGAAAAATCGTGTGTGTGTGGGAAAGGCATTCTGGTTTCGAGGATTTGAGAGGCGCACCACATCTTTCCACTCTGCAGTGGGTGATGAGTGATTTCTGCAAAAGCTGTTTTACTTAAACAAGAAATAAAATCTGAACGGAGCACAGTCAGGTGCTCTAATTTTTACTGATTAAATCTTACTATGTGTAACATAAAAAAAAATCTATTTGTGTAGATAACAAACCTGTGTTGCAAAGTAGACACAGTACACATTTTATTGCAGTTGTTTGGTCATGCTCGGTGTCACCACAGCTAAATAACTGTGCAGCCATCAAGGAGTCTGGCTGGTGCACCAGTCTAATCAGTCTGCTAGTCATTTCCAGGGGCAGCTCTTACTTCTTCATGAAACGAAAATAGACCAGTGCTTCCTTTCTACTGTTTGGATGTAACTGCAAAAAAAAAAAAATGTAAATCCCTAGCGATGACAGCTAAAAAATGATGGCCTCTGAAGCTCGGCCAATCCATGAAAACCTTTCATCAAATCCCAGCAGCTCTGAGCCATGCTGACTGGATTGCGGCATGTCCTTTATAGTGAGGATTTTATCATTTAGCGGAGGGCAGTATGTGTGGCTGCCGGTCGCTTACCTAGGAGGATGCTCAAAGTCAATATAAATGCGGGCTGATACATTCATTAGAAGAGCAAGGGAAAGGGGAGAGAGAGAGAGAGAGAGAGACAGACAGAGAGACAGAGAGAAAGAGAGAGAGAGAGAGAGAGGACTCCAAGAACAGCCGGGAAAGTGAAAAGTGAAAACAGAAATTATAATTCTCCTATGCAAATCTGCTCACTATGAATTATCATTCAAAAGAAACTGGTCTCTTTTCACAGCTATGACCTGAATCCACAAGCCATGAAACAATACAAACACAAACAGCAATGGTCATCAAATCAGTATGACACTGTAGTATGAAGCTGTACACACACACTGCAGCAGCGTTCACGCCTTTATGATGGTGCATTGTGCACTGAATGTTCTTCTAAAGCTCTGTAGTGGGATCTGTGCAGGGAAATGATATTGTGTTCTGCATGTGGATTCCTGACCCTATACTTAAAGCTCTGCTTCCAGCACATAAAAAAAAAAATAAAAAAAAAATAGGTTAAGCATCTTCAAAGGCTTGGGAGGAAAATGCACAGTGGATTTTGAGGCTCGGGCGAAGTATTGCACCTCAGCATTAGAAGCATCTAACAAATGAACACTCTGCAGAAGAGAGTCGGGACTGATCGCTGCCAACAGAGACATTTATACAATACTGAACAATCTCATTTGTTTAACAGCACCTCCTGCCATCTGTGCAGATTTATACGTTAGCAACTGTTGAAAGACGGACGACACCTGGGTCCAAAGGAAAAAAAATCAGCATTTTTCCAACTCACTAGCTTCCAAAGGGGTGTGTCCATTAGATCTAAATTAAATGAAGAGGCATGTTTTTCATGCATTAAACGATGAGTGGATGTAAATGTGTTGGAACCCTGGTGTCGTGATAAGACTTTTAATCAGGTTCGTGAAGAAAGAATACATTAGTGCTGCTTTCAGCGTTCCCACAGAGAGCAGTAAAGCCGTAAAGACAGCAAGGAAGGAGAGTTATGTCTGATACAAGCAGCACCCCAGTGTCCACTATTATCCACCTGCAATCTCAACATACCTCCCCTACAATGATGGATGGCTGCCCTGGTGTCAGGAGATGTATATCTTGAGGGTGGATATCTACATAACATATGTGTATTCAATGCCATAGATACGTAACAATGACCTGTTGTCATTAATTTGATTAAATTATTTTAAAAAGGTGATTCTTATTGGGCATGTGTCTGATTAAACATTTCATGTTTTTAAATTTATATTTAGACATATTATCCTGATGTCAGATAGACTAGAACAGCAGCAGGTCTAAGAACTGTATAGATACTGTGAAAACATAACTAATGAAATGAACACCGCCTATATTCAGAAACTGTGCCTTTAAACAAGCCATCGGGACTTCCGTAAAGATGTGATGTCACACCGAGTGTGTGACATCACAAGTGTTGAAGAGCTGATGCTGAGACACGTTAGGCAATGCTTGCTCAGGCCTGTAATAGCTGTCCAATTGGAGCAGACTGAGCCTTTTGGGGAGGGGGTCTTAACGAGACAGGCACTAAAAAGTTTTTTTAAACAATAGTGCATGACAAGCAATTATTTTTTAGTAGACTACCTTAATACAGTTTTGCATTTTGAATTGAGCATGATAATCTGTTGACCAGCTAAGTGAGGAGAAAATCAAAACACAATCTTACTTTATTAAAATAATAATTGGAAAGTTTTTAGTATTCACAGTATTTAGTAAAATCATGACGTTTACTGTAATTGATTTATAGTTTAGACCAATCTTATTTCTAAAAGTAAGCTTATATTGGTGTCTCAAACATTATAAAAGCTGCAAAATACAGTTCCAGCACTCACATATTTGGACTCGGTGTAAAAAACCTTTTCATACATATCACCTGTAGGCTTGAGATTCTTACCTGGCAGGCTTGATAAAGCAGCTGGTGCTCAAACTTTTTGATGCCGAGGATGTTCTGGAACATCTCGTACAGCTGGTCCTTGCTCAGGATCAGCTCGGAGGCCGCGCTGGCAGTCATGCGCTGCTGTGCCTTGCGCGGATCTTCGTCGCCGCGGTAGATGGTGTCAAACTTGGCCATCCAGGAGCTGAGCACCGTCTCCTTGCTCAGGCCGTCAATCTCTGGGAGGCTGCGCACGCGCTTCTCGATGTGCCTCTTGAACACTTCCCTGAAATCATTGGCTGAAAAGCCGCCGCTCTGGACCATTTTAGCCACACGGTCACTCTTAAGGAACACCTACATTGTGAGAGACAATATAATTTATTGCATAAATCAAAGAACTTATTTTAAATTATTAGCAGAAATGATTCATAGTAGAGCATTTTTGTCACATTCAGTAAATCTTTGCCTTCATCTGCAAAAGAAAACCATTCATTTGTGTTTTTTAACTTTGTATTGAAAAACCAGAGGCATATATGTACGACCGTGACTCAACATGGCTGCATTCTGTCTCCTGTGAAATGACAGACTAACAGGGACAGAGACAGGCGTTCAGCTATACTGTCACATCATCGAGCAAAGTAACCATCAGAGCTGACTGCTTTGTCGCTCTGACAGTCACATTTTGTTCCTAGCATCCATTATGGTTAAAAAGCAGCGACTACTGTACTGAAACATTGCAGTGCAGTGGTACATTAGCCCTGTCATTTTGTGTACACTCAGTGGATAACAAATCTCTGCAGGCTGAAATTAATAAGATGTTAAGTCAATCTTTGGTTTCCCCGTTGTGGAGAACTGCAGACCGCAGCATTTAGGGAGATTTTCGCAAAACGACAGAACACAAAGCAACCTGTGATTGTCCATAATTTAGCTAATAACAGTGTCCCTCACTGCTGTGGACAAGAAAATTAGCATAATTTTTTCATTATTCAACCATTTCACTCTGAGACGGCGTGAATAAAGATCCACACACTGCAGACAAGGTGCTAAATAATCCTAGAGAAATGACATTGGATCATACTCACGCATTATATTTACGTAGTGCAACAGAAGTTGGAGGTTAAAGAGTGACCAGAAAAACAAGTTTCTATCAAACCACAGTTTTCTTACCACAGTCAGACAAAGACGATGATGACATATTGATCGGAAGTGTTTCCAGTTAGGTTTACCTCAGAACATTTTCCAGGATGCTGCAGCGTTCTGGTATCATACTCAACCTCTTAGCCACACAAACACTATAAGGAATATTACAACAACACTAAATCAAGTCGTACTTATCTTGACAGCAACATATCACTACCAAACAAAAAGGAAATGAATACATCCAGTATCACATCTTTAAACAATCTTGTACTTTACTGCTAAATGTATTGCTATATTTATCATATTCTTATCATATTTTTTCTGTTTTTCTTAGGTTAAATTTCTTATTATTGCCTTTACTGCTTTTATTTGTTTTATTGTTGATTAATTCTTTTTGTTTGGCTTAACTGTTGAGTGTTTATTCTAACTCTGTTTCAAACTCTGTTTTTAAAATTGCTATATAAATAAAGTTTAAGAAGACAAAGAAGAAGAAGAAGAAGAATGAGAAGAAGAAGAAGAAAACTATTGGTATTTCTACTTCATTGCTAATAAATGACAAACCATTTGCACAGAGTGAAAGGAAAGAAAAATGTCTCCTGAAATGTCATTTTTATATGTTTAGAAGCCAACCTCACTGACTCTGATGATGGTCAGATGAGACGTTTGTCTTTGCAGTATGTGAGCGAGCCTTCTACAAGACTGCAGCCCGTCTACAGTTATTATAATTTCCCAGCTCTCAATTATAGCACATTTTCACATTAACATCACATATCACATAATAAAGTAACCTTCCGATTAGCTGTCACATACTGCAGAGGGCATCCTGTAATTAACCTCGGTGACAGTCCAGATATGTGTTTCCTAATGGTTACTTCACTTTTTCACAATGGCTACGCTTGTTTTTTCCATCATAGATTTGGCCTTTAATGTATCCTCAGTCTACCCCTGCTTTAATACTATATGCATGTTAATAATGACTTTTTTCATCTGCGGATTGAATGGTGAGCTTTGAAAAGATGGCTGTGTCAGCCACATGCTCTGACTCATAATCTGCACAGTGAAAAGCTTCAGCCACCATTTTACCACTCAGCCGTCTGAATACAAGCATTTTGACAGGGAATAGCAAGAGGACTGCGCCTAGTTTTTTTTTTTTTGACTGAGAGCTGGTCGTTTCTGGTTTTTAATCTTCTGCTCAAGCGTTCCAGAGAATATGGTGCACTTATTTTTTCCGATATGAATATTCAGCTGCATTTTTACATTTACGATATGGATGATGTATGTACAGATAGCTCAACACATTCAGGGATCCATTTGAAAAGCATCTGCACTTGGATAACAAAATGGTCCTGGCTGTGATTGTGCCGCTGCAGTTATGGTGCGTTGGTACCTCGTTGTAGCTCTGCACAGCATTGATGAAAGCCTCATCAGCCACAATTTGTGTGTCTCCGTTGAGGAAGGCCTGGAAACGATCCTTGGTCTGTTGAAGCTGCTGCTTGGTTATCTGCGGAAGTGAGAGCAAACAGAGGACACCTCAGGGTTAAAGCCAGGAAGATAAATGTGTCAAAACAAGCAGACTTTACTTCAAACCACAATTTCAACCCATTTTTAAACAACTGGTGGTGACAGGGTGAGCACAAACATCCTTTTCCCTAGAAGCTTCCTAATGTTCCTCCTGGGGGAGCCCTCCGAGGCGGGTTGGAAGATGTAATCCCTGGAGTGTTTACCGAGTCTACCTTTGCCTCCCCTTTTACACAGTCATGCTCTGCACACCTTTAAAGGCAGGCAACCAGGAGGCATTCTCACAGAGTGCCCAAACCACATAAATGTGAGGCAGCATCAGCTCTATAACAAGGTCCTGCCAAATCACTCACATGGAATGAAACCAGGAACCTCATCCCACAAACTCATTCTCTCAGTTACAATCCTGAGGTTGTGACTGTAGGATCTACTGAGAGCTTTACTTTATAGCTCAGCTCTGTCTTTACTACTTAAAGCCTGATACAAAGCCAGTATTACTGCAACTGGTGCCCCTAAACGGCGGTCAATCTTACAATCCTTTTTTTTTTATTTTTTTATTTTTTTACCACCGCTCATGAATAAAACCCAAAGGAACCTGAATTCTTTCTACTCGGATGCTCCCGCCCTCCTATCCTGAGCCGAGCGATCCACCATCCAACCTGCATCACGCTCAGCTGCGAACAGTTCCAGTGGACATTGTAGGTCACGGCCCGATGAAGCCAAAAGAACAACATCATCTGCAAATAGAAAAGATGCCACCCTAATATAAGCCAACTGGATGAACTCCAGGCCTCAGCTGTGCTGTGATATCCTGTCTGCAAGGGGATGTGATGGGTCACAACCTTGTCAGATATCAATGTAAAAAAAAATTAGAAATAATTCCAAATGTTATACTTTGAATATACAGATAAGAAAAGCATTATAAGAACTATGATAAAACCATAAAATACAATTCATTTGAGACATAGCCGTGGCTCCATGAATGGCACTCCTAAATGTATGCAACAACTATTAGAAGGACTCACTTTTTGAATTTTATAAAGTTATTCTTGGTGCACTAGTTATGTTGGTGACCGCCTGATAATTTCTGAAACACCACTAGCTGCTTACGGGTTTCATATTTCCAGTGAAGTAGCTCAACGTCTCGGCTTCTTAGTGGATTGGCCAAGTTTCGGACAAACATCCATGGTCCCTGGAGGGTATATGAGAGTATGAATGAAGTATGAACTCCCTTTCCCATTTTTCATGTTTATAAACAAATACCTCCAATAGAAATGACATTCACATAAGCCCCAGCTATGTTTTGTGTTTAGTGCACGCAACATATGCTTACATGCTAAGCTAAAATCGTGGGACATGTTCTTAAGCCCGTTGATCATCAGCATGTTAGCATTATCCATTGTGAGTGTGACAGTACGCTCATGGTAGCATCGGAGGGAATATTTTGCTGCAATATCGCGAGTGGCCACTTTGCAAAATTGGAAACAAGGTTGAGCGGTGCAAAGACTTTTAAATGTAGACATCAAATATTCAGGTACAATTAAGGAAAACGATGTACTCTAAATGTATGGAGAAGCTCCTCTGGTTTAACATCCTGAGAGGGATTTGAAAACGTGTCATTATATTTTCAATTAGCACTCAACAGTCTGTCTTCCATTAAAAGATTAAGCCAGGAGATGTTTTGCACACGTGTGATGTTTCCTCCACCCATGTCTCCCTGTCGATCCTTTCTCACTCTGGTCTACATGTCCAAGGATTGATTTCACACATGGTTACAGAGTCAGTGACCTAACCATCAATAGACTGACAATCTCCCCCTGACACCTGCTTTAAATCTACAGTTCAAGCTGTTGTGTGTATCAAACAAGCACAAGGGCCTGCTGGGAACGTGTGTGTATGTGTGTCTGCGCGCCTTCAGCTGAACATTGCAAGTGACAGACTTTGGTGTAGGAGTGAGATGGAAAAGTACCACATATCATGTTGCCTTTGAGGCAATCGCAACACCATCTGCGTGTCCATCGTACAACTCCAACCCCCCTTCAGCAGGATCATGTAAGTGCCAGATTTTGGTGCAATAAGAAAGATAAACAAAGGTGAGGTGGCTTAGAAAGGTTTACGAAGGTGCAAACCAAGTTCCACCAAATATTCCACTCCTGCTACATCCAATTTATGGCTGTTACGGAAGAGTGTAGCTCAGGATGTAAAACCACCTAATGTCCGAACATAAAAGATCCACTTACAACATAACAGCACATCAACAACATCAGAGATCGATACTCGTGTTTCTTCTTCAAGGTTTCAGGTTCATTCATCTCTGAAACAGCTGGATGTGAGATTGAAGAGAAAGCGTGGACCATCCCTGATATGTTTTAATCGACCGTGGTGTTCAAGGAATATCCTGAGGCAAGGAATGTTAATATTAACACCAGCATGCAAATCAGCCCGGTCTATGGAGACACACAGAGGCTTAAGTCGACGTGTTTGTCCTTTGATTGGTGTCCAAATTCTGAAAGTGAGAGGGTCAGGATAAATACATCAGACGGTTTTCACTTTGCATCTTCTATCCTCAACAATATAAAAAAAATAACGCATAGGCGAACATTAATTTGTGAGACTTTTCATTACTCTCTCTCATGAGAACACATTGCTTATTCAATTCTGAAAGTGCTGTTTCCTAAGCTGGAGTCTTATTTAGACTTAACATTTAAATCAGAATTAATACATGAAAAAAAAAAAAAAGTGTGCATACAAGCTCAGTTCGTAGTGCAGGCAGGCTGAATGATAAGCTACAATCAATTCAGCAACGGGCAAATGAAACCAAGAAAACAGCGTATGAATAATGTACCGAGGTAGAACATGGGCTGAGATGCTTTCTGTTGAAAGGCTGCTGGGCTTTTGAGAAAAGGCACAAAAACAAACTTGAACCGAGCTGACTGAAATCTTTCAGGGCAGAGACAGCACTTACACCTCGAGACCTGAGGTTGCACATACCACAGCTTTCTTCAGAACGACATAACACCGGCACATGGCAACGGCTTTACCGTTGAAGGTGTCTGACAATGTTGATAAAATAGACCTCTGATCATTTTTATTGTATCATTATGTTAGAGCTGTAATTAGAAAATGGAACAATGAGTCGATTAATCAATTGACAGCAAGAAAATAATACTTGATCAGTTGCTCCAGTAATTTTTTCAAATTAAATGTCAGGATTTTATGGATAAGGCTAATTATGTGTAGGTGCTGATGAATAAAACAAACATTTGGACAACACTGTCATGAGATCTGGGAAAAAGGGAATTCTTTCACTGTTTATTGGCATAAACAAACCAAAAAATTCATCAAGAAAATAATTGGCAGATTAATCAACAATTAAGATAACAGCCAGGATAAAATGCTGGCAGTTTATGTTTCTGCAAAACCATGAAATAAGTTTTGTGTATTGGCATTTTGATGAAACGGGTCATATAATGTTCACATTACATGTTAATGACCTGACTGTTAAAGGGGTGGGATGAGGGGATGGTTGTGGAGATACTGATACTCTGTATCAATATTTGCAGCATGAAACAACTGCATATATTTGATGAGGGACCACAGATTTTTAACACTGTAAGCAACATAGGTGTCATTTATAAAAAAATAATCTGAAAAAGAGCTTGCACCGAGACATGTCTGCTAGCAAACTAAAATGGCTGACTGACATGCACTGGTGCTGTCTGGTAGATGTAATATTGGTCCTGATGTTGTGGATGTGATGCATATGGATGATTGTTACTTGGTCGGTCGACAATAATGTGTGTTTGTGCCATGTGTTTTCCTATTGATGACTCTGTAGCAGCACCTGTAGCTACATCCTTCTGATGTGCCAGTATATGTTTTCTTCCCCAGCCCTTATGGCCCCACCTCTCTTCAACATAAAGTGACGCCCTTGCCAGTGAATATCTTTAAGGAGAACTCGAGACCTTGTTTCCATCCTTCTCGGTAGGAACAATTCAGTGTTTTTAAAGAGATCTCAGGACATCTCAAGCTGTTGTGCCTAAACCTCACCTGAGCATAAGGACAGCAGCGTTGCAACAAAAAATAAAGAAAATTGGACATAAAAAAGCGTAGAGTTTACATATCCAGTCAGAAACAAACACTTCTAACAATTAAATTGACAATTGTGTTAAGAACAATAATAATATCTGCTGCTCTGGCTGTATACATGTAGCCAGGGACAGTGTGACCTCTATTAACCTTACATATTAACTTTATATTCACATATAGCTGCAGTAGACTCACTATGATATTACAATAAACTTGAGGCGAGGGGGTATTGGCGCTCATCCAAACACTGGCAGAGCACATTTATGTTTTACCTGAAGATTTCGCCGTGAAAGGTCAAAGCTAATAATAGTTTTGCTTCAGCTGACAGTTTCTCTCGGCCGATCTGACTTTATGTGACAACGCAGAAAGCTGCTAACTCTGTGAGCATCTGCATGTTTATTTGGCGAGCTGACACTGGAGTACACGGCAGTGAACCATGTGGAGAACAGACAGAAAAAGGATTGTTCTGCTGCATAAAGTATTTATGACTTTCAGTTCTGCATGCTCTTTATTTCTTTGCTGATTGGGGAACTGTGCTGATTAGCAAACCGCGTTGATGGATGAGAAAAAAAATGCCTCCAATTTCATCAGTATTGCCAGACTCCCAAGACATACTTTCCTGCGTTGCGCTTATTGATTCTCTCTCTGTGGCTCTTATCAGGATTGCAGTGTTACACTGTGATTCATTGGCTTCCAATGAAGTGGGCAGTGACATTAATCACCCTTCACATATCAATAGAGGGGATATGCACATTGCATTGGCCTTATTTACAGTAACTTCATTACAGCTCAAAATGACTATGGATTTGAGTATACTTGACTGTGTGGCTGAAACAATATTTCAGTCACTGTGAAACATTCAATGAGCTATAAATCTTTAATTAAAAACTGACTTCAAGATGAATTATAAACATTTGTACAATACTTTACTTTATGTAACGTCTTGAATTTGACATTTTCCTCATGTCGCTATTTAATAAATAGGGTAGATAAGATGATATAACCCTGGGGATAAGTCTGTCGGCTTTTACTTAACATCATTTCAAAATATACTCTGCGTCTTGAAGCCTTTTGAGGCCCTGAACACAGGTTCATGATTTTATCCCCCTTCAGGCACATGTCTTGCAAAATGAGAGCTGCCTTTAGTGATTCTTCAGTGAACCGAGAAAGATTATTTCTACATTCTGCTTTGTCAATATGTGTTTGGTTCATTTTGCCACCATTTTCCTTCATAGGAGGGAAGGAAGTAGATTTCAGATGAAGGAACTATGAATATCTTTTTTTATGACTTATTTTTGTACTGTTTAAACTGTGCACATCAAATGAATAGCATCAAAAATGTAGAGGTGAATCATTTTAAAGGGCCAGTGTTTGGTATTTATCTTCAGAAATGGAATTAATTCTTCATTAGTTTTTTTTCATTTGTGTATAATCACCTGAAACTAATAGAGTAGTTGTAGTTCTGTTGCATTAGACTGAGCCTTTTATTTCTAAAGGGACAGTGGGTCTGTCGCGGCATTATCTGAGTGGCACATGCACGAGTTTATCCGCCATTTTGGACAGCTGTGTACTGCAACATCACAAACAACATTAAGAACTGCACTAACCCTGGAAATTTTGTTTAGTTAGCTTGTGATTCCATGTACTGATTCATATGATTGGACGGCGATACTTGGGCAGCCACTCACATCGGGTGGTGACAGGTTCCTCTTCCATGCAGTCGGCCATGTTTCTACAGTAGCCCAAAAGGAACGAACCAAACACTGGCTTTAGAGGGGGCCTTTCACATTTTTAGCGGCCACTGTATGGGGTTGGCGAGATGAGGGAGTCATTAGTAACTTGCAATCTGCAAATTCACCACTAGATGCCACTTAATCCTCCATACTGGCCCTTTAAAGGATGTTAAATTGTTCAGAGCTGTCAATCACCACCTCCTATGTGATGAGGGCGTCGTTACATAAAGGATCTCTAGATCGTAGAGACTTTTAAAGGCCAAAGTAAGGATTTTTTTAAATAATACTGAGGCCATGAGTCATAAATAAAGGTTCCTTCAAAGTCTTCCCCATACCGTCAAGTACAAACATCTGTGGGGAAATATCGATTCCTTTATTTATTCATTCATTGGTTGGCCTTAAATATATCATGGTCTGACAAATACTGCAGTTCTTTGCACACCAGGGAGTCTCACAGACGGTGTGCTGGATCAAAAACTCAAACTCTAAGGCCTGATTGAATTATGTGTCACCACTGTAGCATAGAGTTTCTTACAATATGAGTTGCATTGTAAGTGTTTTGTCTTCTCATCGGTTGGTCATTCACCTTGTCCACTCAGCTTTATCTCTTTTTCGATGAGGCAGAGAGCCACATATGAGTGGAGGTCATATTCAGATAAAGTGATTAAGGTTCTTTAGAGGAACAGCTCCTCTTGCGGTATCCCTCTGTGTGTTTGACATGAAAAAAGACTGAACCAGAACAACAGCTGGTTACATAACACCTGTAATACACACTAATCATATACAATTATAACAATTGTATTAGTATTTATTATACAATCTCTTTGACGTTTTTAATCAACATGGCTTGTGAAGTATACAACACATCAGCTGTCCTTGCAGTGCCGTGATGAGTGAAGTAATTAGCTAATTGAATGCAGTATATACTGTAGCTATTCAGCAGCGCCATAAAGCTTCTGCTGTGCTGACTCACTCCTAAGCTTCCTCTGGAAGTTACATAATGTTGGGAAATTAAATTAGGGTTTTTCCAAAATCAGATGGCTGCAAAACACAGTTCAGTAGATGTTCAGCAGTTTTCAGTGGTGCTGAATACACTATTGAAACTAGACCAAAGTTTTAATCCACAGTGCTGAATCTAGAAAAGAGGCCACTGACCACCAACATTGTTCTGATTTGTCATTCTAAAAAGGAGGCTGAGCTTTTGACGGGCTCAATCATGCAAAGTGATGATGACAGGATATTATGCAAACTAAATGTTCCTCTTGTGTGCTCCCCTCTGCTGTTGGTCTCCAGCAAACATGGTATCACTGAATCCTCTGGCCAGACAAAGCATCTTTCAGTCATGTTGCAGATGACACCACCGACCCACATCTGAGTAAACAGCAAACAGGAGTACAGGAGCAAGCGCTGCGAGACAGCTGCACAAAAGCCACCAGCAGCAGGCCTCATCAAACAGGAAAAC
Source organism: Sparus aurata (assembly GCF_900880675.1). Taxonomy (NCBI): domain Eukaryota; kingdom Metazoa; phylum Chordata; class Actinopteri; order Spariformes; family Sparidae; genus Sparus; species Sparus aurata. The sequence goes on from NC_044192.1 coordinate 18,890,017, forward strand.
ACCAGCATCATGTAGTGAGCGTGGCCAACAAAACTACAATTATACAAAGACAGATGCACAAGCTATTATCCCAAAACCAGACCTAGACATAGATTTGTTCTGGAGGCACACACTCGCACGCACAGAGCGTTGTGTGAGTAAATACCACTCCACTGGGTTAGTAAACAGCCAGGTGTATACTCTGCAGACGGAGCCTGACACACGGCAAACATGGATAAAACAGAGAGCTCCGGCTCTGTATAACCAGACTGTTGTCATATTCAGGAGCTGTGGCGGTGCTGGTGTATACAGCAGAACACTGTGTTCCCATCTTGCCCCTTCTTGTAACAGTCATCCATTATCACACCACCAACTCACTGGCAGCAGCCATACAGCTCGACTGGTTCCTCATTATGCTCATTCGGTTACTGAGCAGAAAATAAGCCTTTAACCTGATATAACCGAAACAGTATGGGCATGTGAGCTTCTGTAGTACAGAGGGGATCAAATCAATGGGACCATTTTGCATAATTTGGTCCAAAGCAGGTCAAATCAATGCTGCTTATTCCATTGTGCCGCAAGAATCAAATGACAAATGCTTACTGAAAAAATGAAGTGTCGTTTTTTGTATTTGTTGTGCCTGAATTTGATTTTATTCATCTGATGACTTATCATTAAACTAATTCATGTCTACCATAACAATGGCCTATTTGTTAATGTTCCATATGAATGGCTTGTTAAATTAACATGTACATGACCCAACCCGTCCCCCTGAGAGAACCAACGGTGTACTGCAGGTCGATGATGAAGGAAGCTTTTCACTACATGGTCAAATCTGACACTGACTTTACATCAAAAATCACATCATGTCAAATTAGTAAAGTATAGTAGACTTATAATTTAATTTACTTCATGGCTCATACAAATTAAATTTAATAGTCTACTATTTTCTTAGCAACTCTGAGGTAATCTGTTTCCTGACTGGAGAACTTTCACTAATGTTATAACAATGCAAACCTTGTATCTTGCTGCCTTTCCATGTAATATATGATGTTAAATAGAATATCGTTGTGTTTTGTACTGTTGGTTGGACAAAACTTCCCCTTGACTGAAACTAAATGATTAATTAATTCAAATAATTAAAAATGATTCTTATCATCTTCTATATCCTGCTGTTCTTGCAAAAGAAAGAATGGTTTTCAGCACAGCTTTTTGATATGCGAGTCCAAACGATCACTGAGTGGTCTTAGTTAAATTTGGACCTTGTACTGTTTAAAGGTTAAGGCTGCAACATTTCAAAAGTTCAAACAGCTAAAAAGGCCAAGCTTGAAATAGCTCCATTACAAGATGGTCTTCTTAAACATAAAAGAAGAAAAATGGGCCTCTTACGACAGAGACATTTCTATTCATTTATTATTTATTCATTTTATGTTGCATTCATCTTCTTTGTCCATTGTTTTTAAGCTATGGTTCAAGATTAACCCGAAATGTGACCTACTGCAGCGCCGTGGTCTGGCACCCAAATATAACTGTGGCTTGGTATCTGTGTCTGAAGCTGGTGCATTTAAGACAATCATCCTTTTCTTTCCACCCTCCCATCACAAATCACTTACTATCTTTTCCCCTCTTTTCTCTGTCTAGTAAATCTCTCTCCCTCTCGCTCTCTCTCTCTCTCTCTCACTCTGCCTTTAAAGGTGATTATCTTAGATATTTTATTTCTCCGTGCCAATCTGTTCATCTTGTCAGATGCTCTGTATGGTTTGCATTGTGTGCATTAATCAGTATGAAATGCTTCAAGAAGTAATGAAAAATGACCACACAGACAACATTAACGCAACTTTGGAAACAGGATCTTTGCTTAAGTGTTTATTTGGAAGACTGGAAAGGAAAAGATTTGTACAAAATTCTAGGATGACGCCAATTTACCATTGCATTGTGAGATTGATGATAGACATGGGGGAAAATAAGCTTTATATAATAAACATAGCTGACTGATCACAGACTTGGGTGAGGGATACTAGTAGAGGTTAATAGCCTGAAACTACTAGCAGCAGGCTAGCATGCTTTGCTGCATTCACATGCTGATGGTCCAACTTTCCAATTTTGAAAGTTGTTCTCCTGACTTCTGTGTTAATGTTGTGCTCTTTATTCATACATGCATGCTCCTCAATAAGCAAACAGCAGACCTATCAGCATGGATCCAGTGTGATTATTCATGATGTCTTACTGCATTGGTGTTTGGATGATAACGCTTATCCTGTTCTCTGACATCGATGAGAGCTATCACAGCGACGATTTCAAACACATACAGAAGCCTCTGAAACAGATTGTGTTTGACAGAAAGGGAGTGGTGCACTGGCTCTTTCTCGAGGTGGCACAGGAACATGTGACACCCATAATAACACAGGAGAAACGTAGAGTGTCTACCTGTCAAACAGCATCATGGCCGCCGTTTGTTGTTGTTATTTATGCATCAGTGGGAGTCATCAGACAAAGAGGAAGATGGAGGACTACAGTAATGATCCTGCTTCAGCTCTTACCTCCGTCTTCTTTTCTTTAATGTGGAAAATCACCACTGCTAATCTCTGTCTCCGCCTCTCTTCTCTTTGTCTTATTCCGGTCCATCTCAATTCTTGGTGCTGTTCCTGGAACATCAGAATTAATGATGCTCGAGGACCGTCCAGAGTCTACCTTTTGAGCAAGCTATCGGGTCTGAAATGACTTTTACTCATGCTCAGAGTCTATTACTATACTGTTCACTAATTATTTTAATGAAATCAACTGATTTTTTTCTGTTTCTTCTCAGCTTTCTCTTGCTGTTTGATTAGGTTTAGGAAAACATGGTTTGAAGGGATATCTTCTCGCATGTATATTTTTCAGATCTTTCTCCCCAAGTCACAATATTAAAAAACAAATACATGATTGATCAGTTGATGATGGTGCTGGATCAACGTAGTGTTATGATATCAGATGGTGCGTCTTAGTCCAGTCACACCCTTGTGATTGTCCCTTTGCAGCAACATTTCACAGGGTTCAGTGTAACTGCACAAATATATTCTTGTGTCCTAATCGACCACCGACCAGCGGCCTGCCGTCATTTCATGCGTTTCTATAAGCATGATGATGTACATTGTGTTCATCAAAGAAAACTTTTCTCAAACAGTGATTACAACTTCCATACCTCATAATTATGACCTAGAATCTCATAATTACGAGAAAACTATCTTGTAATTATGAGAAAAGAATTACGACAATTACAGCGTAGGGAAAAAAAATGTGTGATTAGAACAGTTTGAGAAGACAGAAAAGTGATGACATGGGCTGATTTAATTCTGATTTGCTTCAGTTTAACTGCTTGGATTGACGCACGAATAGGCATTGAAATGGTTGAGTAATGATGATTACCATGTTAAGGCTGCACAGGCGTCTTTAATTGCTGGAACAGTTGAGCACGTACGTACTAAACACTCGCTGATCTACTTGAGGTTGCTCTTAAAGGTCCACCAATCTCAGCAACTACTGGATGATCTAAAGTTTCAAACCTTAAAGGTCCCATATTATGAAAAGGGTAAGTTTTCTCTGGTCTCTACATATATAAGCCTGTCCTCCCTAAGCCTGCCAACTTCCAGAATAAGGAAAACCAGCTATTCCTGCACGGTCTCTGCAGCCCACCCACTGGTAAAACAGCGCTCCTACAGGCTGTTCAGATTCAGCTCCTTTCGTTACGTAACAAAAGGAGTCATTATCATAGGCCAGCCTCCTCTGCGCGATGATAGGAGATATCAGAGAGGGGGCCTCCATCCCCGAGGTTGTCATTGGAAAATACAAAAAAATCCCAATAAAATAAAATGATAAGATTTGTGGATTTGAATTATTTTAATTAGTTTCTTTTTTCAGTGCCAATACTTGTTTCGATGCCAATACAACTGTTTTCAATACAAATGTTTCAATGACAGTGTTTCCTTTTTCAGTACTGGTTTTGTTTTCAATGCCAATTTTTTTTTTGGATGCCAAATTTTAAAGTCACCGTTCTGGCTCCATATCGCAACCACTTGTTGCAATTGTTTTAAATAACTATTATGAGTACCAATCAGGTTAGTTTAGTTTTTGCTATTTAACATGATTGTCTTTTTGTTCTATTTCCGATTATTTAATTTTATCTAATAAGTTCTTCTGGTGTTGCCTGCAAGGCTGTAATGGTTTTAGTGGTTTGAAGTGACTGAATGTTCACAATTTTATTCTTTTATCACACTAGTGCAGTGCCCGTAAGAAAAATGTTCTCCTATGGAAAAGTGGGAGGTTAAGTAGCTTTTTCATGGATGGCCAAATTAGTCAGGGATATTTAGGTTTGTTGTGAAATCCAACAATCCAGGGTATAATTGGCCGTTTTTGACTATTCTTGATTTTGCCATTATATTTCCCCTTAAAAATTATTTACTTGGTCTCATTATTTTCAGCATAACCTCACATGTGTGACTGTACAGTTATTTTTTTAATTTGACATACTGTATTAACACAATGGACCTAAAATCAGTAGAAAGAGTAGAAAAAGTTAGATTTTTTTACTGTGAAAACCACAAATGCGTTTAACAAACCATTTTTTATTACTTATAATGCAAATATAAATTGTTGTTTGCTAAATACGTGCATACATTTTAAAAATGTACAAAGTTATATGTAACTATTTACATTTAAATGCAGGCAATGCTCAGGTCTGCCTGTGCTCCTTCCAGCTGAATAAAGAGCTGCACTGCCTGCTCCACATTCAGCTTCTCCTCATTGTTCTGACTCATCAAACAAAAAACGACTCTACTACACACTAAACACACTACACCAAACACTACATAACACACTAACTATACACTCCCCATGCTAAATGTCACAAATCTCTCAACTCTCAATATCGCTGTCTATACACCAACCGTCGTTGCCTGTCAATCATCCGCCTTCGTCCCTCCCACAACTTCCTGTTCCTCAACAACCAAACTTGCTGCTTTGACACTTTCGTGACAAAAGCCCATTTTTTACCGTTTCTTCTGCACCAGACACAAAGCAAACGTGACGGCAATGTTCGCGAAAAAGCGTGGTGGACATTATTTACCCTAGGTCCGGTTTTGGACGTGCCGGTGGGTCCGGTCCATTGACTCGGAAGGTGGGCCGTGTAGGTTGGCTAGCGGCTAGCAGCTAGCTACACACGAACATCCACAGATTCCGATTCCACTTTGTTGTCCGCGCGTCTCCGGATCTCCTCATTAATCCACAACAGTCAGTTTAGATGCACAGAACAGAACGGGACCGAACCGCCGGCAAAATCCCGGTCCAGCTCACGCCGCTGCAGGTATAAATCCGCTTGTTTCTTAAGGTGGGGGGTCGCGGTCGGCTCTGCAGTGATTGGCTCTGCTGCGCACGTGACTGTGGTGGCTCGGTGGACAATGCTCTTGGAATTTGTAAAGCATTCATGAAATAATTTATTAACGGTATCATTGCAGTCCAAACAAATGCGAAGTCGCACACGCTTGAACCACGTAGCAGCCATGTTGTAAGTCTCAGGTCAGTCTGATCCTAATCCGCAGAGATATTTGAGGCACACAGACACAGACAGACAGAGATTCCTTGCTTTTTATAGAGAGATTATCCTACATTTTTTTCCGTGGCTTTGGCTTTTTATGAGCCTGTTAGGGTTAGGGTTAGGGTTTTGGGACAGCCTCTGTGTTGTTTGACTCAATGTCAACATGAATTGGGGTCACCCTTCAGTGATTTCTTCAATATAAATAAAGGTTGAATTAATAATTTTTCTAATTAAATAATGCCCAAAAATATTGCATTCTGACTGCTAAAATTACAATTTTTGCTGGTTTTCCAAGTTTTATATGATAATTATTTGAATATTTCTGGACTGGGAAAGTTAGTCTGGAGAAAAAACATGCGCTTTTAAGACATTACATGAAGATGTGATGGAATTTCCACCATTTGTTGACGTTTTATAAACCAAAATGATTGAGAATCACTAGAATATTCAAAATTAAAATAATGCATCCATAGTTTCACAATGTTTTTATTTTCTATGATTACAATAATAGCAAAAGCAAATGTGATGTTAGTCCATGTTTTTCAGAATAGGTATAAATAAAGCTTATGAATTGATTAAGTTATACATTTGTGTTTCTGTACAGTAATAAGTGAAACCTGATGCATTTCTGACATGAAATCTCAGCTCTGAGCCACTCACTCACCATTTGAAGCTGAAGATTGATTTATGATTGACGTTATATTATTTGTTGAAATTGGTTAGTACAAGCTGACATAAGCACAGCTGACACATGACACTGACTTGCACAGACCGATTTTGAAACAAAAAATAAAACGATTATTGACGTATATTGTTGAATAGGCGCACAGCGTGACTGTTTTGATTTGTTGTAAATGGTTAAAAACGCATTTTCATTCCAGATCAGCTTTAAGAGAGACTCTACATATGCTCAAAACGCATAATTTGGCCTGACTACCAACTACGGCTGCTGATGTCTGATGTCCATTTTCGACAAATAGGCTTTAATTTTCCACTTTTTTCTGGCTCATGTGTAGCATGTGGGGTAGGGATTCAATCTTATATGATAATAATTTTAAAAAAAAAGAATGACAGGAGCTCTGCAGATTAATCTGTCTCAATCGATGCATACATCACGATGAGATATCAACTGTCCTCAACCAAACAATTCTGCCTCGTGTCTGAGGATTGTGTCCCTCAGAAAACTTAAATTTCTTTATTGTTCCAGCAGGATAAAGGGTGAGCAAATCTCAACTGTAGATGTAGAACATTTTTATACAAAATAAGATGCAGCTTTGGTCGACAGACTAGAAAGGCTCCTTGATGATACATACGATCTCCTTTAATTAACAGGTACAAGCTGCATCCTGAGAGAGAGCAGTTGAAATAGAAATATCACTAAATGATGTATTGCTTTCAAACCAGAGCAGTTACATCTCTGCCTCTTGTGAGGAATAATCCCTTGCCACTTTGAAACATAAAATATTTTACATTTGCACACGAAACACTCGCACGCCATAACATTTGCATTTCTGCAGCTATTTTTGTCAGCACATGACTCCCCCGCTTACACATGCTAGGTCACAGGAATGGCTTATATAAATTAAATGCACTAGGGCAAATATGAGTCAATTTGATCCTGATTGTGATTGCTGCCTTCAAAGTAGTAAAAACCTCCGGGAAAAGACGGTGTTTTCCTTCCAGCAGGTAAGATCTTAGCCTCCTCTCATGGTTACACGCAGAAAGGGGCAATGTTTAATTTTGGTCCTGCACAGATTGGAGGTGTAGGGGTGTTTCACCTGCTGCTTTTCAGCTGTCATCGCATTAGAATCCACTTTCATATCCAAACCATTGATGAACACCTTTATTCTTCAATACAAGTGTTGCTAAAACATGCTAAAACGTCTGCTACTTAATGGGAGACTGTATCATTCCACAGCAGCAGCCTTCAAATGCTGACTGACGCATTTCATTGTTAACTCAAAGCTTGACTTTCACACTGGCTTGCAAAGCTCCTTTCACTGACGAAGGATGTCTTTTTTCCGGGACGAACACCATTTAACGATCTTACATAATAATGCAAATTATTTCAATGTCATTCTTGCACTCTTCTCCATTTACTGCAGCCGCTCTGCTGTGTGTCTCATGAACATAATGAGCTCAGGCTGCTTCACCTCAGCTAACTGTGTGTCTACATGTATGTGGCTCACATGTCATCTCTGATGTCACTAAAGGAAGACGAGAGAAATAGAAAGCAGTGACATTAAACACTTAACTGGTTTCTATATTTAAAGTTAATGACAGTCCTTACTGCATACACTGGTTAGAGCTTATTCCTATTAATTTTTTAATGTTGCTAATTTTACTCATGTCTCTTTCGATGATTTTCTTCTCCCTCTTCTTCTCCCTCAGCTCCTTCTGCTAGTTTCTCTCCTCATGTCAATGTGTAATCCTTTAACCAGTGGTTAAAAGAGTAGTGAAAATCTATACTCCAGCATGAGTAAAGTTACATTACTAAAATATGAATCATAAAAAGTAAAACTACTGATAGTAAAATTACAAAAAGTAAAAGTAAAGTAAAAGTATTCTCCTCAAACACTACTTGGAATATTAGCTACATTTTAACCACTGATGTTTAATGCATTATCAATAGCAGGCCTTCAATCAAAGGGGTTTCTATTTCTCCAAGTCTTCAGTCTAAATTTCTCCTAACTCCTGCTGAGTTGAGAAAAACTTGAGAAATACCGCAAAATGGCTTAATTATTGTAGTTTGAATAGTTGTAATTAGTTACTCCACTCCTACCTTTAACCGGCTCAGCTGCTGCAGTAACCTAAATCATTTTCACTTACTACAATGTTCATCAATTGAAGAAATAGGTCAACAGGTCATGAAAGGTTATGTTATTATCTCAGTGTTTCCCCTGGTCTGTATGTGGAAGTGTCCTTGGCAAGATACTGAACCCCAAACTGCTCCTGATGTGCTGGTCGGCACCTTGTATGGCAGCCACCACCATCAGTGTATGTATGCATTACTGTAAGTCGCTTTGGACAAAACAACTGTTAAATGTGTATTTTCACTGTGCGCTGCTCTAACCACCATGGCGAGACATTCCCCTTGCTTTTACCAACACAAATCGCAAAAATCAACAGATTTGATACACCGTCATATGAAAATTGACGGTTATTGTACCTTATGCATTTGATTATCTGAGGTATTGGATTATCCTTTATTAGCGTTAAGAAAATATTGTTTATTTAAACATAACATCTGTCGGGAGACAAAAGCACCTGTTCAAACAAAAAACCTTCTGTTTTTATCTCATCACAGGTGCACTGGGAAGTTTTGGTAAAGAAATTTTAATGAGAAGAGAAAAATCTTCATTGACTGATTTTATTTTTACTTCTCTGCCTGAACAAACTCAATAAACAAAATTCATTTTCATGACTGTTTTACTTTTTACTGTTCATATGTGGCAGACCCTGCCACCTTTCTAGCTTCAAAAAGTGTTCTTAGAACATCTTGTTTATTCAGTTATGGAGAAAAATAATATTATTATTATTAATATAGTAAATATAATAACAATACTAATAATAATACAGTAAAAATGTCATACTGTTGCAACCCTACAACAAACACTATCCAGATACAGCAAGTCATCATTAAGAACCACAGCTTTTGCATTAATCACAAACCAATTATTATGAAATAAAACGTAAAAGCATAAAATCAAACCTAGTCTATGTGATACCAGTTGACAATTGGCATCCCAAGATCTTTTGCCAGGCTCAGCACTGAACATCAAAGTAGCAATCTTCCTTTAAGAACCACTGATTTGCATTCTCAGTCCATTTCACATTCACATCACAAAGCCTGCTGCACAATTCAGATCCTTTCCCGCCGAGTATCAATGGACGGCACACTGTATCATATTAGAACGCTGAGCCGAGACGCTCTCCATTAAGTTAGCCTGCTGGCAGACGAGTTGATTGGGTCAGATTATCGTCGGGGCATCACACTTTCTAATTGAAAACATACTGAACCCAGGAGATTATTCAGCTCTGAGATACACACTCGTTGTGATCTGTAAAAAGCATTTGGGTTTGATTAAGCAGGATTAATTTGCAGCAATTTGACTCTTGTTCGATGTTGCTTGGCTGTGCGAGCGCTTCCATTTGTGATTCAAATTCAAATCTGCAATAAATAAGTATATTGGGGCTTTTAGGCCATCTGTATGTACAGTAGACTGACTCTTGATATAATAAAAGCAACATTATGTAACTTTTTTATCTTAAAATAAAAGCTTCAAAATAATGTTGATGGTGGAGTGTCTTGTTTTTGGATCCCATACACTGAAATGAGCAAAAAACACAGCCACAGTGGACTTAATGTGTCTGTAGCTTTGAGTTGATGTTGACGTGAGCATGCTAACATGCTATACTAAGATGATAAACTTTACACCAGCTTGTTAGCACTTTTACTAAGAGCATGTTAGCATGCCCATGTCAGCATTAGCTCAAAGGAGAAGTACATCATGAAGTCTGCTGTGTCTGTAAACTTTTAGTCTTATTAGGAAGGCAAACAAGAATAACAACAACAAAAAAACACAGAAAGATTAATTTATTAATATTTTAGTTTATTTTGCTGCTCAAGACTGTTTTATGGCACAGCAGGGCTTTGAGCTAATGAGGACATCATTATGCTTACATGCTCTGATTGAAAATGCTAACAAGCTGATAGTTAGCAGGTGTGAAATTCACTATTTTGTGATATGGTATCAGTTTAGCATGTAAGCATGCCAATGTCAACATCAGCTCAAAGCACAGCTGTGGCTAAATACAGCCACACAAAGTCAACTGTGGCTGTTATCAGTCAGTAAGGACAACAAAAATATATTTGCACAGAAACAATAAAAAGCTTCAACATCCTTATTTATTGCAGATCTGAATGATGATTGGGAGTTCTCATACAGTCAAACAACATCAAACAGGAGTAAAACTGGTTAATGAAACCCAGATGCCTTAATGAATCACAATTAATTTTTGAGGGTATTTTGTTCATAGATTTGTTCATTTGTTCATGGTGTTAGATGAAAAGTCAGAGATTACAAAAGTGATTACGATCCATCCTGATGGAGACATCAATGTCTGCACCTTAATTTCATGGCAGGCCATCCAACAGTTGCTGAGAGAAATACCACAAATGTGAACCTTGTAATAGCACTAGAGGGAAAATCACAGGATCCCCAAAGTCATTAGGATTCTTCAGGGAACCATGAATGTCTGTACTAAGATTTGTGCCAACTCATCCGCTGGATGCTGAGATATTCCACTGTACTGTTATTGAAGTGAAAACGTTGGACAGCCGGTGGCACTAGATGAAGCCAGGGGTTGAACAACTTCAGTAGACTTCATCCTCTGGAGATCATGAATGCTTGCACAACATTTTTTGGCAAATCATCAATTAAGTCTTGTGTGTTGAGCTATTTCAACATCGCCATCAAAATAAAATTAAATGTCTTTCTAAATTGCTCAACTCATTATTACATAACACATCAAAATAATAACAAAACTCTGTTGTTTCAGCCACAGTAACCCCCCAAAATGTCCTTGATGGTTAATTCCTCCGTGCACTCAGTTCATGTGGCTTATGGCCGTCACATGAAGGAGGCGTTTGCCCTCCAGGACTATCCACAACATCCAGAACATACTTCCATAAATTACCCCCAATACATTCTATATCTGTCAATCATTAACTGACAGCACATTTAGGGATGGGGGCAAGATAATTAGCCTTGCATGCAAACACATGTGCCACCAGTAAAATACGCACCTACACTCAACCAACAAATGAACAGCAGCAGCCTTCAAACGGTTGCTTGTGAGAATGTCTTTCAGACCGAATGGGAAAATATCTCCCTCGCCCTTCAAAAAAAGGAAGCAACTGCCTGTTACTGCCCTATTGTGTTACCCTTTCACAAGGTTACAGCAATACATTTTCAAGAAAGCAGCAGTGGAGCTCGCACACTCTGCAGGCTGGCCTGTTTCTCTGTGATAGCCCATCACTGCCGTTTGTGTGCCAGAGCTCCTAATAACGGATTATCATGGAGCTGCTCCACATGTTTCGCTGAGGCCTCTAAGTCTTTTTCATTACAGAAATTGCTCCATCATATTTCTGTGACTAATCTATAATGGCCAAAATTGCAATAGGCTACATATTCGATGGTGCTCCCAGTTTCCTTAATAGGTGATTGTTTATGGATGTTTGAGGAGGCCACGTTCAAAGGAGGATCACTGTGGAGAGTTCCGTGTGCTTGGTCACAAATATCTTCTGCCACCGCCACACGGGACAGAAACATGATTAAATGGCTGTGAAATGCCATGACTCTACAAAATGCACATAGCCTTCGGAAAAGTAATCAACTCGCATCTTAGTGCTCCGTGTTGATGAATGTTTCTGTGTGATTAGTTATCCTCTTTCAGTGTCATTTCAATTGTTTTTTTTAAGCCAAAGGATGGACATTTGGAGCAAATCATAGTCTTGCAGCAGCAGACTGGAGGCAGACAGACACACTTTGATTCCCTGCTCTGACAGCAAAGCATTGGATTTGTTTGTCCAGATATTCACTCACCCACAGCGGAGGCTTGTGGCTGCCTGAGCGACCAGATATGAAAGTGCATTAGTAAGCATGCACAACACTATCAGTAACCTACGCCGGACGGGACCACAAACAAAACACATAGATGCAAAACACGGTGGTTTATGCCACCCACATGCACTCGGGCATGAGTCAGCACAAAAATCCAGACCATATGGTCTAAACTGTGTCCAGTGGAATTGTCTCCAGGTTAAACAAAAAAACAACGCTCGCAAGAGCAATGCCCATGTTGTTTACAGCGCTCCCTCGCATGAGTGACACATGATCGGCCAGAGATTAACTGAGCTGAATGAATCTCCAGCAGGTACACACTGGGTGCCATCTCTGTCTTGTGAGGAGAAGCTGCTGTAGTCTCCCGTTGAAGCATGTGACGATCAGTGTTTTCACACATGCACCTACAGTACAATTGCATTTGTTCCTAAATCTACCCATGACAGGAAATTGCCTTTACAGCCTTGGAGTACAAACGGCAGATGGTCTATTTCTGGCGTGGCAGACAAATGTACAAACGACTGGCTCCAACAATCAATTCCACCTTCCTTTGGTACAGTACAGCAGCGCCTGTGCACGGTGACTTTGACAGTAAGGACACCATGACCCAAAACTGGCTTCAACATCAATGGAGCACCACAGCAGCAGTGTGAAACCAGGATGAGGGCCCTGTCCCCTCACAGTACAGCACATAAATCACATAATCTGGAGCCTATGTAACAAATAATACATCAAATTCAGTGCTTGGATGTAGAAAAATTGCCCTGAAATTAATTAACTCTAACCCATTGAGAGGAGCCAGGCTCATCTGCAGAGGAGAAAGGCTATTAAGCAACCTTCCTCAAGAGGTTTGTGCCTAAAAGTCACCTTGGGAGGCCAAATTGACGGAATAAGTGATGGCGCAAACGGATTGGTATTGGGTATCCGCCAAGAAGGCAGCTGCATATGTAATGGAGATGCATGATTCTGGATGACATGTAGCCAAAAAAGGGGAATGTCTACATCCTGGTTTTGTTTTTTAGTTTTTTGTTTTTTTGCTTGGTTTTTTTTGTTTGTTTTTTTCTCCGGTTATAGTCGCCATCCACCATCTCTTGAACGCCCTTTCAATTGATGGGCTTGATGTCACTTGTGAGTGTGTACAGAGGGGCTGCACTCAGCCTGCAGCTCTGCAGTGCCATGTGTCCTCTCCTCTCACTATCCCGGAGCTTCGAGCGCTTTTTATGCCTCTGTGTGCTGCTGTCATGCTCCGAGGATTTCAGCATTTTTTTTGCGTCAAAAGACCAAACAATCAGTGGCCTCACCGGGACCGTGCTGGAGCCTCTCCGTGCGCTACCGGATAGGCCTAGTGGCCAAACCACCACCACCCCCCTCTTTCTCTGTACTCTACCTTATGTAGGTCATCAATGACAACATCTGCGATATGAAAGGAGGCATTCCGTCAGCATGTGCTTATTAATGATGCCTTTTGCAGCCGACGGGGCCCTTACCTTCTGCTGTCGCCGTGCCATGTCGGTGGGCTGTTTTGCATTGAAGGGGTACGCGACGCATCGCATCACAAAAACATACAGCTGCAGCTTCTTCTTGCGCTCGTCCTCGTCCCTCTGCAGCTTCTCCAGGTCCTCTTTCTCCTCGCTGGCGGCGGACGGGCTCGGGCTGGTCGGACGGGCGCTGCTGCGGCTGCTGCTGGGCGCCAGTCCTCCAGAGCTCTCGCTGGTCCTGCTCGGAGAGATGCGGGATCCGGCCTGAGGTGCCATCGCCTCTTTGCTCTCCTCCTCCACTATCCCGTCAGATTCCTCCTCGCTGGACGACGGGTCTAACATCTTGCTCTAGAGGTGATAGCCTGACCTACAACAAGGTTTTTTCTTTTTCTTTTCTGGTGTGCGTGTGTGAGAGAGAGAGAGTGCGTGAAATTCCCCAATGGTGGCTGAGTCTTATCCGTGCCTGGATCTCATGTAGAGTATGCCCGATGTCAGGACGGGGATAGGCCCCGGTTGAGCTCGCTCGCTGGGAGATGTGAGCAGGACGAGTGGAGCTGGAGGAGGAGGAGGTTTTTTAGTCTGCTGCTTTCACGCTGAGCTCTCTCCGCCTGCGCCGACCGCTCGTCGATGCTTACGTATCCTCTGTGTTTTATTGGCCAGTCACCGCTGCGGATGTGAGAGGGGGAGGTGAGAAGAGAAGCGGAGGGGAGGGGCAGGGGGAGTGTAGTGTACAGATGAGAGGAGGGAGAGCGGCTTCTTCTTCTCTTCTTCTTCTTCTCTCTCTCTATGTGTGTGTGTGTGTGTGTGTGTGTGTGTTTTCCCTTTTTTCTCTATGAAAGCGGGTGATGGCCTCTCCCTGCCTGTCAGGCGGGGGGACGGAGGCGCGCGGAGCTGGGAGCTGGCCGTGGTCCTGATGGGAGAGCGAGAGGAGAGAGTGAAGGATGCGCGCCTTTCTCTCGTCCTCCGTCTCATCCCGACGGTCTGCAGTGCTTACACCTAAGATGGCTGCCACAGGACTCCTATGATATTGTCACCGAAAACGGGGAACATTGCTCAGTTTATGGGGCTGCGGGTGTCGAGAATGGCTCCTGATCCGAGTCTTGATGGTGAAGGGTGGGGTAGCCATAAAGACCCAACCTCTCTCCCTCCCTCCTTCTCTATCTCTCTCTCTCTCTCCCATCTCCTCCCTCTCTGCCTGCTGGCTGCTGGTCGACAAATTGATTGTTGCAGCATGTGCTGGTATCTGCTGTCAGGACGGTGCCCAACGCTGCAGTCACGCAATAGAGATTTATTAATGAAGCCTGACAGAAATATTCATTTCAGTCAGTAATACTGAGCAGTTTGTGCCTAAATGCAAAAGTGTTGCAAATCAAACACTTGCATGATAAATGGTATATAACATAATAATTAGGAATGCACCATATATAAAGGACAGATAAATCATCAGCCCGATAATGGAAGATGTACATTATCGGTTATCGGCAGTCAAATCTTAGTGCAGCATCTACAGCAGAATGCACCTTTAAAGTTGTTTTGTGAGCAGCCAATAAACACAGAGGAGGACAACAAACACAGCCAATGTCAAATTTGTAATGTCAAACTGCTGCACCTGTTTAGAGCCACGCCAAGAGCCACACATGTCATCACGTTTTGTTTTTTTTGGGGGGGGGGTTTACAACGCAACACGAGGGGAAAAATTCTAGCTATACAATCTCATCATCTATGGAATATCAACAAACCATTTTTGGTCGCTATATTTTAGCCTTTTTTGCACTCACATGTGCATAAAAATAACAGGAGTGGAATGTTTCTATTATTCTATTATCGATTATTTCATTGGTGTCAGACATGAGAGTCAGGTAATTATCGGTTATCGTATCGGCTGAGAAAAATCCATTCCAACATAATTACTGCTTGAATACAGAGTTATTTAACACTTATCTTAATAGGTATATTGTTCTTTGACTGCAGGAGTGACAACTGGCCACATTTACATGAGACTAGCAGCAGGTTCACTTTGTGAGGACAATGATAACAACTTGCGGCAACATTATTCGCTCTACTTTTAACAAATTATAGAATCAAAAACAGGTTAAGTATTATGAATTGGACCAGAACAGGTAGTTATTGGCCAACAGGACATAGAAAATGCAGTGTGATTTGATTTTGACTTGTTGAGTCAAAGACAGCAGCTCTAAAAAGACAATGCAGAACTCTCTGACCCTAACCAGGGGATCTGTTAACCTGTTTACACTGATAAAGATGAATTAGGAGAGACACTACTGATGTAGAAGACGTGATTAAGGAAGATATATTATTATTATTATTATTATTGTTATTATTACTACATGTAACCTGCAGGGACACATATAGAACACCCCACCACAGCTATCTAACAACCCCCTGCTTGCTGTACCACATATCAAGCCAGCAGCTCGCAGTAATGACAGTCTATGGAAAAAGGATGCAGATTTAACCACAGTTGATCGGATAATAATATCTCCCCTGCTGATGAGTGTGAGCTTGTAAAGCTGGTCTGACCACCTGCTCATGACTGGATTTATTCTAACTCTGTTATGTCTGTCTATTTACATCTAATGCTTTTTAAACCTTTTTGACTTATGACCTGTCAGAATTAAGTCATGTCTGCTTGTGACTCCTTCTCACAGGTAGTCTGTGAGTTTGTAGACAAGTCACTTTTAGACCTGAAATCAGTCACTGACTGGCCTCCATCTCAACATGGCAACACGTTTTATATCAAGACAGAGAAGCAGAGGCATGAATAAAAAAAAATGAACGATGATTTTATTTATTCTCTGCTTGGGGTCCGCGTTCATTAATAGTCACTAAGTGCAACTGGAGTGCACACTGACACAAACTGGACTGTTCAGAAATTCAGGGTGCTGCTGGAATATGCACGATCTGATCAATATCGCCATGTTGTTGCTGGAGCTTCATATTTAACATTGCCTCAGGACTATCATTGCAACTGACCAGTCACATGTTTTTTTTATTGTCATAGCTTTGTTACTCGGAGGAAAAGAGAAAATGATATGAGAAAATCTTGTGCAAAGAAAAATCTGCACATGGAAGAAGGTGGCGTTTCAAACACGTGTTTAACTTTGTAAAAGGGTTTATTTTGACCAGAAACCTAACCACATATTATATTTTCCTCACTTTTGCTCTGCTCTTGCAAAAGTGGCGATACATTTTGTTTTATATTGATAGGGACATTTTTCTATTAGGCCATTTTCTGATGGTTGGTGCTTGTGTTAATTCATAGAGAAAGATCAGATTGTACTTCTTTGAACCACCACGCTGTCATTTCAGTCTCAGGATCTGATTTATAGACACACCCCTCCAGTAAAAGGCTTGTGATTTCTGGAAAGAAACATTGCTGTTGAGTTTTCTCAGAGAGTGTCATCGAATTCCATTGTATATTCAAGTGAAGGAAGACACCTCTATGGCCAATATTTCCAAAACATGACATCACACACCAAAACAATCAGGATGGATTAATAGTAGAACAAGAATAAAAATATGTGTTGTATGTTTTAGGGTTGAATTGGCCCTGTAACGTAGGAACACGTGGTGTAAGAGCACAGTTAAATTAAAATAATGAATGTATTAAAACCAGCTTTTGACAAAAGGCCAATCAGTTAATAGATCAGACCTTTAAACATGTCTTTTCTTTTCTTCATCTGCTCAGATTCTTTCACTTTCGGGTTTGAGTCAAGGCTTAAGGATCCCCCCCCCAAACTGATGTTACCCTCCTGACCCTGCATTGTGCTCACCTCCCCCACCATCACAGTACCAGCACACCCATAACAGCCTTTATACTGTGAGTTCAGCATGCACAGAGGATGGGCGGCCCTGCCTACTTCACCTCAGAGATTAAATCGACTCTGACAGCTGGACTGATGGGCCGCTGCTCCAGATGTTCCATTCGCATCTGACCAGCAAATTCCCTGCAGGTACCCATGCTTTCAAGGACTCCTCAGCTCCACTTTTTATTCTAGTGGCTCTCCTGTCGCCCTGACTTGGCATTTAATAGTGCCTCTGTAGTTCACTACACACTGCATTCCCTTGTGTAGTCCCAGCATGAGGCCTGCCTGTGTTCCCAATAGTCCTCAGCTCGTTAGGTTTTCAACAGGCCACTGCCAGCTCCTAAAGGGTGAGGCAGTTAGCAGAATGACACCCTTCCGTATTCTGCGACTGCACACTCTCCAGATGCCCCGGTCCAGCACTAACCTCAGCAGCAGAACTCTCCAAACCTTTTAAACATTAATAATTGACTGGTGTTCTCTGCCCCGCTCCTCCACTTCAGCCAGAGTGTATACACATTAAATGTTGATGTTCTGCAGGGGAGAGCAACACAAAGGCCAGTGGAGAAAAAAGTCACAAGTTTTGTCATGCAAAAAGAGCTTGAATTATTGTTTGTGTTTCTTTTGAGACAAACATTTATGACTTCATTTTGTGGACTGAGGAAAAAGGGTGATACCTGCACACTTACTCCACGCCACAGAAGTTAGGTAAAGACAAAGTTTCAATCCAACTTTGATCATCATCAGCTCAGACTGTTCTTTAAAATGGAAAAACCACGCTTGATTAGTATTGGGAAAATATACTGTTTAGGCTACAAATACCTGATTTTGTCAACACAAACTCTGCTGGAGATCTCCAGATGCCTTGAATACCGGTCTTTTTAGCCACAAACACGGGAGGAATATGTCCCGGTTTCACCCTTACAGATTCCAACGTAGTCTCGAACAGTGGTCACTGGCTTTGCAGACTTCTCACCTAGGTGTAACGGCATCATCATCCCCTCCGCCAACACTGATGATGTGAAATATTTAAGTATAAAGCTGCTTTGAGGTGCATCAACATGTAACAGGGCAAAATCCACCTGCTGATGAGGATCATTCAGTGCAGCATGGATGAATGTTCAAGAACAACTACTCAGTGGACTTTGGTGTGATTATTATCTCAGCTCCTGTGTTCTGAGATGAATTGTAATGTTGACAGTGTCAAAATGTCATGAAATATTTAGTCACATGACCAGCTGAAGAAGGCAACTTCTTAACTTCATATTCACAAAAATCAACACATCTGTCAGATAAATACGAACTCAAACACAGGAGCCGTGTAGCAAGTCTCCTGTTGAATTCGTTTCAACCTGCGGAGAATAATGAATTCTGGAAACACGGCACACTGGGTGCTCAACTATGATGAGCGGATATGAGATGAATCATTTGAACTCCCTTTGACCTGCTGTAGAAATTCATTATTAATTGTAGTCATACTCTACAGGGAACCATCTCATTTTATCGTCACACCTGCTGCCAGTCTGAGCACCGTTTTAAGAGCTTCTTTTTTTTCTCCATTAATTCTGTCTCGAAGTGGTTGAAGACCTGTGAAGAATACAAGGGTCAACAGTAAAATGTGAAATAATAAAACCGCACAAATGGAACCAATAAAGCCGCACTGGAGTCGAGTTCTGTGCTTTAATGTTTTGCATGTCTCTCTCTTTGTATGCCGTCGTGTGTGTGTGTGTGTGTGTGTGTGTGTGTGTGTGTGTGTGTGTGTGTGTGTGTGTGTGTGTGTGTGTGTGTGTGTATGTGTGTGTGTGTGTCTCCGGGGAGAGTTGACACAGACAGCATACAGTATGTAAAGCACACAGTGACGCACCAGACAGCGCAACGCAGCTGAAACATCACAGAAGAAACTGCATGATGATATATTCATGTCTTCCCTGCCTCATTCCTGCTCATTTCATATAGTGTCCCTGACATTCTATGCATATACAATACATGTTTATTTAATTCAGTACTATGTTCTTAAAGAGCGAGCGGGGAGAGAGCTGTGAGGAACGGGATTATTTATGCAGAATCAGATTCATCCTGTGCACTTGAGCTCGTATAGTTCAGATCTGTGTTGCTCTTTTTCAGACTTGAGCTTATGGTGTTTAGTCACCATTCATAAGCTCTAAGTTCAGCTGCATTTGGAAAAGTTTTTTAAAAAAAGGGATTGTCAGAGTGGAAGTGATACACAAACACACACACACTGAGCCTCAGCGTCTCTGGAGTTAGCTGAGGAGCTCTTTGAAATATTTAAATGCCAGGAGCGTTTTTAATGTGAGATTGATGGAATAGGGTCAGTGTCAGCGCTGCAGCTACTATAACCATTTTCAGAAAGAGGGCTTCACACCAAGCAAATACTGTAAAATGACGCTCAATATTTTCACCAAGAACATGTTTACATCCCGGGTTAACTGACATTTGAAGATAGGTGCTGCAAAATACTATCATTTTTTAACTTTTTCATGTGAAACTGACTGGATATATGGATTGCAGAGGAGGGAAATGCTTACCGGAGATGGGTGGTAATTGGCTTTCAAGGAGAAAGGCCATTTAGAAGAAATTAACAATCTGTACAAACCCTTTTACATAACACAGTCGCTCGTGGTTTTTTTAATTTGTTTTTTTCCCAAACACAAAAATAGAAGATGGAGTTCTGATATTTTCATGTTCCCTCTGTGAGGTGGGATCTCAGCACGTCCCCAAGAACCAATTCAGTCTTTAGTTTTATTGCTTTCACATCCTTTTCTGTACAAATCTACTGTTTCTTGTTAACTTACATATTATTTTCCATATTCATTATCTAACAGCTGGACACACTTAACAAAATGAGCTGTGCTCCTTTTGTAGACTATTTGCACAGTTAAGCTACCTTTTTTTATATATAGTTTCAGGCAACTATGACATGGTGTTTTTTTAAGCAAACAGATTTTGCATAAACTCAACCTTAATCACGGGGCTTGCATCTTTTCATTGTCTTTTTCTTTGCCACAGGCTATAGGTTGTCCTCTGGGAGACAAAAAACACTAAATCAACTAAATGGATAGGTAATTTCTTTAGTGGAGGCCCTGTGAAAATTACCAGATTTATGCTTGTCGCTTCCTCGCACAGTTTTCAGGGTAGAGAGGGGGAGATGATGCCAGAAAAAGATTCATTAATAATGCAGCGAGAGGCTGGAGCCTCACCACTTGCACATGATGGAGAAAAAAAAAAAAAGAAAACTACAGCTGTTACACCGGCATAATCTTCGCGCACAACAGTAGGAAAGTTAAGGTGCATTTAGCTTATTGCACATAAAGGAGATACAACCTTCAGCTGGATTTTGGGAGAAAGAGAGAGAGATTAAATGCAGCAAGTAAGTAAGAAGAGCCCCTCTCTGCAGTTTCTCAGATTTTCCTCTCTGGCAGCACAGCTAAGTACTGCCCTCTGTTGGCGTTGAGGTGAACTGTTGTGTCATTGAATAACCAAGACCACAAATAACCTGAATATTTGACGAAAAGTTTGTAGTCTCAGTTGGAAGCAGATGAGGAAAGAACAGCAGAAAATTTGTGGTTTAAAGGTAAAAAAAAAATACAAGTTTTGATATTTAGCTTAACAATCAGTATTTTTTTGATAATCATTATGTGTTAAGGTAGTCAATCCTAAGAAATTCATAATGATAATAAGTCTTAACATGTGGTTATATGACCAGGGACTAGAAGACCAGAAGAATACACATTATATTACCAGGTAGGAAAGTAAGAGGGTCGTTGATGTTCTATCTTCAAAAAGCATTGTATTTCGATTTATAGGACAAGAATGGGAAACATTACCTGTAATGAAATGATAATGAAGAAGAAAAAGATGAGATACTGCAAACAAGAGTGAGACCAGAAGAACACTGTGTTGTTAAAGATATAGCTCAGCTGTCAGTTTAGTCATATTGGTCCTTATAAGAAGAAAAATGAAAACCTCAGTGTCAAAACAGTTGTAAATGAGACATATTATGCTCATTTTCAGGGTTCATAATTTCATTTCTGGGGTTACAACTAGAATAGGTTTGCATGTATTAATGCTCAAAAGACACATTCATTTCCTCATACTGTCCAGCACTACAGCTTTCAAATCCCAAAACCTTTTCTAAGCAAGAGAACCAACATAAACACACTGTTTGTGGAGCAAACATACGTAATGGAAAATAACCAAAAGAAAATACAATGTGCTAAGTTTACCATAATAAAGCTCTTCAAACTAGGTTTTTGACACAGGGCTATTCTTGAATATCCTGGCCACAAATGAACTTATAATGCAAGACCTGCCTCGGTTGATATTGGATTTTAGTGATGCAATTTCCCTGTCAGGTACTCAAGTTATCCAATTACCAAACCTAAGTGATGTAATGAAGGATTGATTATACATAATAGAGTGAGTTTTTATTTAATTTTCTGTGGAAATTAAGAACCTTACACAGATCTCTGCTCTTTTTTGTTTGTTTGTTTGGTTTAACAGAGCAAGATACTAATGAAAGTTCCACATGCACGCATCTCCACAGCACCAGCAACCACAGTCACTTGATTTGGAATTTGAAAGTAACTCGAGGTTTTGATTACAGGTGCAAATTGAGCCAATATATTCCCGCTTCTTTCAGCTTTGGCTAACAAAAACAATCTATTCTTGTCTTTGGCCAACTTGGACAGAAGAGTTTACTGTTATTTCGACTGAATCAACCTTTTTTTTTTTACCCAGTTTACGATCCTGTCAGCCTCCTCTGCAGCATTAACGTTTCTCACTTCTAAAAGTCCTGAATGTTGCTCTCAAATCCTTTTCACCTCAAAAAGCAGCCAGTGAGCTGTTGTGCTTGTTTTTCCACTGCAGACTGAAATGTGATCAGTCATTTTTCCATTCAAAAGCTGTGCCCATGCCTGAGGGAATTAGTCGCACACTTCTGTTGACTTTTCGCACTGATTGTTATTCTTGTTTTTAATCTTAAATTGCCTGCGTCAAGTTTCCAGTGACCCAATTACTTCTATATATATCCCACTGATTCGTAAAGTATATTTTCTACCCTAGCAGCTGGATATCAAACTCTGTTTTATCCACATGAATGAATAACGTTTTTTAAGGTCGTTGAGTGAAGATTTATTTTTATCATTTAACAGTTAGGAGAGGATATCACACATGAAACAGAGCCCTCTGACACACAGCGATGAAAAGTTGAAATCCAGCTGTTACTATAGTTAACAGCCAGATTAGTTTCTGTTTACTTCATGTTATAACTTATATTTTAACCCAGTTTGTTTTACTTTATATTGTTTTTTTAGTCTTTCAGTTTCTCTTTTTATTTTATTGTAAATTAATTTTTTTTAAATCAGTCTTTTATCCCATATCACGGCCTCCATTATGTCTCTGAGGGACTTGTTTCATTTCTTCAATGCACAAAATCAGACCAGTGTGAGCTAACACTAATTATATAACTAAAATTCCAGCGCAGTAAATTATTAATTTACCAGGGTAATGTGCAAATTCATCCTCAGTTTAAAAATAAATCTGTAATACATATTTGTCACCAAAAGAGGTCAGCAAATTCCTTTTTATAGAGATGCCATCAACCAAATCATCAGAGGATCAGGAGACAATAAATTACAATTTAAGGATCTGCAGTGATCAAAATGCAGAAGCACGTTGAGCGCTGATTAACTATTTCAATATCAAATGTTGTTCTGAGAGGAGAAATACTAGATTTGTTGTTTGAAATAAGAACCAAAACCTCATCCTGGATTATTTAATATCCAAACGTAAACTGTGCAAAATCTGAAACTCTTTAAACTTTAGTCAGATTATTCAATCAACAATGGTATAGTTAAATACAGCTAAATACGTGTTGAATCGTGTTAAAACAGGTTTTTAGAAACCCAAACTAAAGGTGCTATGGAAGGTCTAAAAACTGTCAAAAAAAATATTGTGTGTCACAAATGCCACCAGTTTTCTATTCAAATCAATCAATCAAATTACACAATGTACATTAATTCAGAAAGACAAAAAGACAAACTCATGACATCAAATCTGAAGCTGTAACACAAAGTCAAAAGTTTATGTTTGAAGATAAACTTCATGAAGCTGCGACTGAACTTTATTTTGAGGAAAAGAGTTTATATGCTTAAATTGTTTGTGTCTAGTGAAGCTATGCTATCATATAAACAGGCCGGATCCAATCGGTTATTTAAAGGTTGCTTTGAGAAGAATAAGAAATGTCCTCGTCCCAGCAAAACTCCTACTTTAGTGATTTGGACTACTTTACTGATCCATTTTCTCCATCAGATTTTCTTTTCTGCACACTTGCATCTAGAAACACGCTAAAATGTAATGTATGTGTATTTGCTATGATGGTAAATCATTGATTGCTTTTCTAGTCTTGACAATTCGAAGCGCATTACAACACTTGGAACAATCACACATACACTGACAGCAGAGTCTGCTATGCAATGTCATGTTCTGATATCTGTTATAGACCAGAACTTGGTGGCGAGCCTCCACATATCTCAGTGCCAAATGAAGTTGCAAGATGGTCTGGTTGATATCTAGGCTGCTGGGAGACATTGAAGCTAAAATGAAAGCATCATCCACATAATCCATACAGTGGCTCTGGATTATGTGGATGAATCTTTCATTTTTCTATGATATAGGCCATTTGCGTCAATAAAGTCATACATACTTTTGACCCTTTTTAGATCCAGTTTCACCAAGCTTTCTTAAGTACCATGTTTGGATGACCTGAACTCTGCCACTATGTCTCATTTGAGATATTATACATTGTTTTTCATTGATTGGCTAACACATTTTTGTGGGTTTGGTCAAATTACTTAAAATTGCAATAACTCATGAACACTTCGTCCACTTTCAATCACATTGGCTGAGGTGTACTCAATGAGGCCAAGATTAAGATGTCTCAAGTGTTTCAGGGCTTTAGTTCAAGAAACAAAAACTGTAATGGCCTCATTCAAATGTACTGCTGCAAGCAAGTAGCCTTGCAGGAGCTGCAGCAGCTGAAACCTTCAGAAGCTGGAAGTTCAGCAATCAAACTGCATTTTCTTCAGTGAGAGCAGAATGTCGTTCTCTTTGATTTATGTTCTGAGTCTCTTTTTTTAGAAAAAAATATATTTTGAGATCAACATCCTTATGGCCTCACAGTAACAGTAAACACCTTCTTCACACGCATTCTCGCTAATATTGTGTTTACGTTTAGTGCAGTGTTTGTGAACAAATGAAGAGGTACAGAGAATCTCAGACTCCTCCCTGGGGAAGATATCTGCTGTCAGCCCTCCCCTCCCCTGGAAAAGAGTCGCGCTCTTGTTCCTGTCTTCATCAGTGGCTTCTCAAACTGATGACAAAAAGCTGTCGACCCGGCACGGAGTTGGAGTTGAGATCTGTGATTTTTAAATGTGTATGGTTATATTTGCTCCGGTAAGTCTCATTTTTCCATCGGCTTGTCATTTTATTCATTTATCTAGTCACTTTGGTTGTATTGATTTTTCTGCTTTCTTTCCACTTCTAATGCACACTGCACTGTATGAATTACAATATCAAGCGAGAACTCGGTGCTTTTGATCCATGTTTGCTGATTGAAAAAAAACACTTAATGAAATGTCTGCCTGGTTCAGCATCAGTGCAGTTTGTGCCACTCATTTAAAAGAAAAATCTGTGCAAAGCTGATAACACGGAGTAAAACTCTGATTATTCTCCATAAGAGCTATAAAGATAAAATGGGTAACAGACTTCAGACCTGTGTGTTACATCCTCAGACTGAGTGTCACTGTACTGCTGTGGCCACCCTCCAGCTCACAGTCAGCAGCTCTGTTAGTTGTCTTCCGACCTTTGAATTATTCAGATTTTGTTTTCAAACCAATTATAAATCCTAATATAACCAGTCAGGCTGTGGTTTATATACGAGTATACGTGTTGCAGTATTATGATCCTTTTATGACTATTCATTGTTTTTGCCTTTGTAGATTTTTGCCATCTGTGCTTTTGCAACATGTGGAGGATACTATGGTCACCTCCAGGTTAAAGTGGACTGTGCAGACAGGAGGCAGGGTAACCTCAGCATCAACATTGATTTTGGCTACCCCTTCAGGTAAAGCAGTTGTTTGTGGTTCATTTTACATAAGTCCACCTAATCACGCTATTGATCAAATTCATTTGCCATACTGTGTTTACTGCCGATCTTGATACATGATTACATGAATGCATGAAGAACAAACAATAATTGTCATGTAATACAATTTCTGTGACATTAAATCACATTTTTGACATGTAACGGCACATAACCGATTTACATGCTTCGATTTAGGTTACTTTCAGAATGTGAATTCACAGACTAATTGACAAAAGTGAAGAAGCTTGTGTTGTGTGGGTTTAAAAAATGAATAAATACATTTGTAAACATCGAAATAAAGTTCATAAAGAGTCGTTTTAGATTTTATATTTTCTAAATATTTCAAAATGTATGTTAAACATTATTACAAGTAGGCAGTTTTTTTCTCCTCGCTCTGGGCCCCCTACTGTCAATGAAAGACCATGGCATGTGCTTTTTAATGCTTATGCCTTTCTGCCCAGATCATTTATTATTCTCATTTCAGGAAACTGGTCAGACTTAAGAAAAGAGATTTAAAAGCTGCACAGCTCTCCTCCGTCATGTCAGGTTCAGCAGGGAGGAGCTGTTCTCTATCAATTTAAGAACAGGAAGCTGAATGTCTAAGTAGAAGGCCTACCCAATTTAAGATCCCTGAGTCTGAGAGGTTTCACTGCATCATTAGACAGAAATCTACCTGGAGTGCAGTCAGGATTAATGCGGGTGGTCCCCTGTGATGATACAGCACTTTATAGCTATATCTCTCATTGCAGCAGGCAACTTGATGTGCCTCATGAAACGATAATGAGGGACAGAAAATGGTTATATTCGTTCATTGTGACTCCTGTGGACCTCTATGTGCTCAGGACTATCTGGGGTTAGGGTTAGGTACTCATCTATGTGATTATAAAAGATCGTTAAGTTTCAGGGTGGATGCTATGATGGATTATAATCCTTTCGACAGATGTGAAACTACACAGCTGCCTCGTTTAACAAACAAATGAATGGTGTGTATGTATGTGTGTTTTTTTGTTAACTCTCACTGAAGTGAGGTCGACCACCCACAAACTCCTACACATGCTTCAGAGTGTCAGTGATGGCCGAGTGTCTAATTAACACTTCAGCAGACTTGACACGTGTGTCTGTGTGTGAGTTCAGCACTCTGGTCATGTATTAATAGCACATGAACCCAAATTTAACAGAACGAAAGAATGATTTAAGTGTTATTTATTTATCTTTTTAGTTCTTTTGAAACTTAATATCAGTTAAATGTAATAAATAAGACATTTCAAAAGAAGCTTTCATCTTTTGAGTCCAAACATTTCGATTGCAGGTTTTTGGATTAGAAAGTGTGTGTGTGTGTGTGTGTGTGTGTGTGTGTGTGTGTGTGTGTGTGTGTGTGTGTGTGTGTGTGCGTGTGTGTGTGCGTGTGTTTGTGTGTGCGTGTGCGTGTGTGTGCGGCATGTGTGCGTGCGTGTGTGTTCACACATTGATTGATAACAAAATAGGCAATGACTAATGACTGAAATATTTTTAGACGCAGCTAAATATATAAATTCAGTTTCATAATCTATAACAATGATAAAAGCAGAGTCCAAATCTTTGCTTTAAGGTCCAGAGTGCAGGATTTAAATGAGCCTTTTCTATATATCCACAGAGGGAGTGGTGATCTACCTGATGTGAATGATCTGAGTGATCCACCACTTGGACAAGCTCACACATATTATTGACATAGAAATTATGAGAACATTTTTGGCAAAGCGTTACTGTACACTTTGTCAAAATATTTGGGAAGTAAACCAACTTATTTGCTACAGCAGGCAGGTTTTTATCTATTTAGGTTTTTTTTTTAAAGGCAATATCATGCATTTGTTTGTACTACTTTGTTTGCCTTTATGCTGAATGTTTCACATTAGGAAGGTGGCTTGAAAAGCCCTTTTGTTTTTGTTTTTTGTGGTACCTTTTGCTCATTTCTCTCTTAGGTTATAGCTTTTTATTTTCTAGTCGTATGTACTGCATGTATTCCTTTCTTTTCACTGAACTGTATTGTCTTTTTTCATATACGATGTAAAAAAAAATGCAACAAGCGACCATGTACATTTATCTGAAATAATCATCAGCAATTGTAATAGTATTCATGCAGTAACTTGACAAGATCTCTTGTTTTTCTAGCTAGCACGTGCACTGCTTACATCAGGAAGCATAATTCAGATGGGGTACTGGCCGTCTTCCACAGAGCCTTTCATGTACAACCACAGTAGCCCAGAACCGACAAAGCAAACACTGACTCTAGAGAACGCCTCTCACCTTTAGTGGCCACCATAAGAGAGGGTGAGATCATACACATAGCGCCTTTAACTTACAGCAAAAGAATGTATTTTGCCACAATTCGCTCAATGGCTGCTGTTTTGCCCCAGTGCTGTATTGTTACTCTTGTGGTCAATAACCTATCCCTTTATCCACAGTTGTGTTAATATTGTCACAGTCACACAGTAATTAAATGGCGCGACTGAAACAACAAATGTAATTATTTTTGCTTATAAAAAAATTGTAATAATAAAAAGGTTGGGTAAACCCAGCCATTGAATAAGCCATTGATTAAAGGGTAACTCCACAAATTTAAAGCCCTTTAAAGCCCTTTGTGTCTATAGCTGCAAGTAATCATATAAATTGCCTCAGGTGATATCACTTAGTGACTACGTTGCATTTTGGGTAATGTAGGCACCGGGTTTTAAAAGGAAGAAGAATGTTTGGAATAAAGACGGTGATATTTCTGGTTCTGCTGTCCATAAAGTGCCCAACAGTGTTGTGCATTGCTATACCAGTGGATTGCTTTTTCGAAACTTGGTGCCTAGATTCCCGCAGAGGTCAACTTAGCCACTGAGTGACATCACTGGAGCCACAAAAGGCAGTAATACTCAGGTACCCAAGACCTTTGACACACTTTAATGTGTAGATTTGGTGAAGTGAACCCTTTAATTTG
Organism: Sparus aurata; assembly: GCF_900880675.1. Classification (NCBI taxonomy): domain Eukaryota; kingdom Metazoa; phylum Chordata; class Actinopteri; order Spariformes; family Sparidae; genus Sparus; species Sparus aurata. The sequence continues at coordinate 18,918,616 of NC_044192.1, forward strand.
TTTGTTGGCAACATTGAACTTGGTGCCCTCAAGGTAACATTTTCTCTCTTTGCTACTGTCTGAGTGTGAGCTTGTTAACTGTTTCCCTTCCTGTTGTCACACAGACAACCCAAGCTATACATCTGCTGATGTCTTCTCTGCCTCCTCATGAATCTCATCACTTTTGTCCCTTGTTGTCTCACAGGAAAGAAAAAAAAACAGATTTGTTTTCAATAAAGTACAACACGGTTTCCTATCTGTTTCTATATTCTTGCAAGCTTGAAAATTCATTTTTTTAGACAGCTAATGAAATTGCTCTCTGAGCTAAAGTGACAGGTTTTCTTACATATAACAACTTTTTTCTTTTCCTTTCCTCTTTCGGTCTCGTAGATTGAAAGAAGTGCATTTCAAGGCTCCCCTGTGTGACGCGAAGAGAGATGAGATTCTTTTCCTGGATGGTGACTTTTCCTCACCTGCTCAGTTTTTCCTGATCGTGGGTGTTTTTGCTTTCCTGTACTCTCTGCTGGCAACCATTGTCTATGTCTTCTACCAGAACAAGTACCTGAAGCACAACAGAGGCCCGCTTGTGGTCAGTCAACAAAAACTCTTCCAATGTCCCAGCATGAATTACATTTCTATGACACACAACATTAATTTTACTTGTGTTATTCTAATTTGTGACTTCCTTCCTTCATGTTTCTACTCTTTTGTCCTGAGCAGGATTTTCTTGTTACCCTCACCTTCTCCTTCATGTGGCTGGTCAGCAGCTGCTGTTGGGCCAAAGCTCTTTCGGATATCAAGACAGCCACAAACCCAACACAGGTGCTTCTGCTCTTCTCAGCCTGCAGAGCTCAGGAGAACAAATGCACAGTTACCCAGGAGCCTCGCTGGTCACGTCTCAATACATCCGTGGTAGGTGTTCAGTCTACGAATAAAGCACCGCAAAACACAACTGGATAAAACAAGCCATTTACTCCCATCACTTCTTCTATCTCCAGGTTTTTGGTTTTGTAAACATCGTCCTGTGGGTTGGAAACATCTGGTTTGTCTTCAAAGAGACAGGTTGGTACAAGACAGGTCAGAGATATCCGACCAGGAGCGCTTCTGGGAAACGTGCCAGTGAAATGCGACAGCGGCTCTACAGCGAGAGCAGCTTTGAGCAGTCGGAGGAGAGTTTCGCTCCACAGCCGTCCAGACAAGACAGTTTCAATCAGTCAAAGGTGGAGTTAAAAGGTGGAGGTCAACATGTACACAGACAAAGTAGCTTCAGCCAGCCCCAAGTAAGCTTGAGCTTACCACACGCATATCTCGGTAAACAAGTCGTTTATGACAGGGAGAACAAAGAAGTTTCCAAGGGCCCGAGGATATTTGTCAATCAGATGTGATTTAGTTCTTCGGTGTCATGCTGTGAATACATCACACATAACTTGAAAACACTGATAGTGGTAATGATGTTTTTCTCCATTGGATGAATTAATATAGCTACACCAGTTGAAAAAAAAAACATTGACGTCATTACTGTAATCTCCCAAAGCATTAATCTGCAATGTTTCTAGTCTGTTTGTTTTCATTTATCTTGAAAAGTGAATTTTGCCAATAGGCAGGTGTTGCTGTGTTGCTCTGTGAGTCTCAGAAACTTGACAGTCAGACTGAGAATTCTTACTTAGCAAAACTAATAATAAAAACAATTGTTTGTTGCCACCTTTCTGCCCTTTCGGAGCACCTTGTCAATGCCTTTTTAGCCACTAGAAGGGACATGATATTATCGCTTAATTAAAAAGGACCAAAACAATTACAAATCAAAAATGTAATAATTAATTTGGATGCTTTTTTTATTATTTCCTCCAGTGTTGTAGAGGCTTGTGTGCATGTAAAATATCTTAAAATTTAAGAAGGTCGAGGTCCACCTCCTAATAAGTCCCACCTTTTAATTCTTTGACTTTGTGACATCACACTACATTGAGGAGTCACAGATTTGCATCATTTATGCCTATAGCGGCTAGTTTGGCACCTAAGAATTGATTTAGCAAAGCAGCTTTGTGATTTAGCAAAGCTGCTCTGCCAGCCGTGCTGGTTCAGGCATGAGTGAGCTGACCTATCAGAGCAGACATGGCATTTGGGAACTGGTGGCCTTAAAGAGACAGGAGCTAAAACAGAGCGTTTCATACGGAGGGGGACCGCAGTGCTGCAGCACTGGACAGTATGAGAGAAGCAATGTGTTTTTTGAGTATTAAAGCATTTAAGCCTATTTTTGTAGAACCCTACAATAGAATTATGAACCTGAAATTGAGCAAAATATAATGATAATGTAACCGCAGAAAAACTAGAACAACAACCACACAGTGGTTCTGACCCGTGACTACTCAGTAGACATTATTACATATTTAGATGATTACACAGTACTTGTGTGTCAGACCACAGCTGTAAAGTTACCTGACTGCATCAGAACAAATGTTGACCAGGTGGCTTAAAGTATGAAGGGGCCACCCTCCTAATTTTGGCGCCCCTTGCTTGGACCACATTCATCTTCAAACTTGGCCTTCATTTTGATCTCAGTTATGTACCGGTGAAGTTTCATGACTGCATCTTTCTTTGTGATGACAAAATCTGTCCACTGATAGCTAGATAGATAGATAGATAGATAGATAGATAGATAGATAGATAGATAGATAGATAGATAGATAGATAGATAGATAGATACCAAGGGGAAATAAGGTCATTATAGCAGTGGTACAAATCTATTTAAAATGTAATGATAGTTCCCGCTACAAAAGGTGTCTCCAGGACCACATTTTACTATGATGACACACTCACAGAATCACAAACTGAAAACAATATCAGCCAACACTTTGGCAGCTATTAAAAAATTACATAAAGCTGGAGAGACCTGATTTTGATGCAGAGTACCTTTAACACAGACTGTAATGTAACTGCTAACTTTAGCTTGCATAGATTTAGAGATTACATTTTCAGAGATTACATGGCATTTAATTACTTAATATATGGTGGAAAGTATTTACAAGTGCTACATAGAAGATGTTGATAGTTTGAAAATTAAGGTGAGCTCAGATGTAGTGTTATTGAGAATTTGGGGTGCTATGGACTCTCCGTGTGAACTTCATTATTATTGTAACCAATTGTTTTCTTTTGGCTTTCGAAGGTTTTGACCATATGATTCTCTTTGAATAATATAAAATAAAATTTGGAAAAAAGCGATCTAGTTTCATTAGCATAGTGTCAGGACTTTCTATCTGCTGTTGATATTGAACTGATTTCTCCTGATTTATATTACACGTCTTCATGTTAGATGTCAGAAGAAAATAATTTTTGAGGAAGCCAGTTACTCAAATGTACAGTATACATTACAAGCCTTTAGAGTATGTTTGATAGAAAACGTGTACAGTGTGAGTTCAGCAATGCTTGTAATCAATGTGCTCTCAATAAATATTTAATATATGATTGTCATTTATTCCCTTTACTGATAGATTTCCTGATGTTATCATTAGTGTGGTACTGCGGTGTCTTCGTTGTACTGCGTTGTTCTTTCATTTTACTTTTCAGGATTTTTTGTATAAATACATGTATATTCACATTTCATTACAGCTGTGACAATGTAAAAATTATTCTCTTTTATATGTTGCATCATTTGGAATGTGTAAAACTGCTTATGTTACATTTATGATCCATCTCACTAAGATATCCTTAATGACCTGACATGATTCATTGACTGTAGTTACAGTAGGGAAGATGATGGTGATATAATTCACAAAACATGACTGAAATGTGTTTTCAGTAGCTTAAATGTGTGCGTTATGTGATACTGAGTTCATGTCAGGTATTTAATTTAGTGTTGCTGCAGACGTCTCCGGTGTCTTCACCTAAATCAAAGTGAGTGTGGAACTGTTGTTACCATGGTTTTTTACTTGTGGTGAGAGCTGGCAGCCTCTTCATTTCCATTAGAAAAGGAATCCAGAGCAGAGGAGACAGAAAGTGAGGAAACACTGAGAAAGAAACGCATGGAAACAATACAGGGAATCAGTAATGAATATTGACTCTCGCAGAGACGCCGGTGCAGACATTAAAGCTTGTTTCACACTGAGTATCGGGATGATCTCCACTGCAAAGGCCAAAGGGATAATCCCTTAGGGTGTTTATGTCATCCAGTCTAAGACAGTTAACACACTGTAAGACTCTCTAATACCCAAAGCTTCTCACTCACACTGCAACCATCAAACAACCTTTGGAGTGTGAACACAATTTGAGTTTACTTAACATGTGGACAAATTCTCATCAGCAAATTATATAAGTATTGCTATAAAATTCATTGATTAGTTCCTACCTACACAAAACACCAAGTTCCAAGAACCACGGGCAAAGCACATTTTCCTTATCATTACCCTTAATGATGAAAAGATTATCATTAAACCCTCTGTCCTGCCTTGATTTACTCCATCAGTTTTACAGATGGAGTTCAGTTTACTGGGTTATTTATCAAATTATTCATATTTCCATCCTACAGCCCCCTTTCCTTTTTGGTTTGTTTGTTTTGCTTTGTTTTGTTTTTGTTTTGGCTTCTTTCTCAGTTTTTCTGTCTGTCCCTCTATTTATTCATTACCTCTACTAACTTAATTTTGTCATCCAGTATCCCTCTTAGACTAATGTCTAGTTTATGTAATGTCATATGATATTCCGGAGTTGTGTTCAAGCACACAAATGTTTAAAACAATAATAATAATAAAGTAAAGAATAGAAAAGTAAAGAAAGAGTACTGCATAGCCTTTAATGTAACGTGCTGATGTCATCTGTGTGATGTCATCTGAGTGTAGTAGCCAAGTATATATTAAATGACTGTGGTTATTGTGTCTCCAACAACTAAACCAATATTGATAATAATAAATGCGAACATTTTATCATCAAGCTCACTCTCTCTCACACAAATAAACCATGTCGTCTTCTCCCAGGCCTCCTCACAGCCTGGAAATATATCCAGTGCGTCTCCAAGTTTGTTATTAAGACCTCTGTATGCCGCTCCTCCCCTCGGATCCGAGCAATTAGAACAAAGAGAGGCGACGTTCGTGTCCGCCGCCCCCCTGACAGAGACACTAAGCGCATGCAGGTGTCCAGAGGAGGCTCTTTGAAGAAAATTACAGCGTGTGTGCGCGCAGCATGACAATTAGGGTCAGGTTATCAGCAGGAAATAGAGGGCTACACCATGAGATGGACGGGCCCATCGGGTATGGCAGAGGGGTGTATTTATATGTAATAATCCCCTGTGAGCTGGTGCATGTTATGTGTAACATTTAACGAACGGAGGAAACATAAAGCAGTCCTGACTTTTATGTACAAATGGAGCGCAAATGTGGGGAAGATGCTACACAATGTTCCCCATATATCCCTAAAAGACACGTGTCGATTCCTCGTAGTCACCTGCAGGGGGCATCCTCTGCCTGTCTTATCATCTATAGGAGCTCGCCAGCAGAAGGTCCAGCTCGTTTTATAATGATGAAACAATCTAATTTCGCTCAGCTCTCGCTCTTTACTCTATTTACGTTAACACAAGAGCAAATCTCACATGTATTTGTACATGTATGCACTGTGTAAAGCCACAGAGTGTGACACACTGTTAGTGTTAATGCACTGACACCGGCCTCAAGAGGGTGGTAGAGCATCACACCAGACATACAGCGGTTATCATCCTGTCTGCGGTCGACAGGATTTTCCATTTGACTGAAGCCAAGTGACTTTCCCCTCTTCACCTGCTCCCTTCAGCTGTCACTGTGAGATAAGAAAGGACATAAGAGGAGTTTTTAAAGAATTTATGGTGGACCCGTTGACAGAAATGGAATATTAGATTCACAATAACGCTTTCATTCGTGTATAATCCCCTGAAACTAAGAATGTTTTTTTTCATTTCCTTAGAATGACCCCCTCATATTCACAGAGAGGACGTGCTCATCCACAGAGTCCGCCATGTTGCACCGCTATGATTCCACATGAGCCCGGGAAAGACAAACCAAACGCTGGCTCTAGAGGCTTTTTGTAGCCACCACAGGGCAGGTTGAGCAGCTTCCATTAAATCCTCCACACGGGCATGTTCATTATTCATTCTTATGAAAACAGCCAATTATTTTCAGATTTAGTTTCCACAATGGACCCTGTTTACCCGTGTTTATGTGTTTAAGCAACTAATGTGTAGAACAATGTTTTTTAATCATTTAAAAATGGTTGTCTCTGTTAGTCGCTTGGACACAAAAATCATGGGAAAATAGGGTCCAAGTTGAAAAATACTAAAGTTGCCATTTGAAATGTTTGATTTTGCGAATTAAAGAGAAGCACTTTGCCGTATTTCCATGTAAATGCTCTTACCCTCTTAGACATTTTCACTATTCAAACATATCTTATATTTATATCTTACATCTTATAATATCTTCAGTCATATTGTCTGAACCTGTAGGTGTATAAACCATACCCATGCCCAAAGATGTCAACCTATTTGCAGACCTGTGTTCAAACTCAGCACTTGTACACATTCTGAATGCCATCTGTCTTGCACATTTTCATACCTCAGTTATTCCCTGTGGTTTTCAACTTCTGTTGATGTTGCACAAAGTCACATCATAGTGAAGTAATTACTGCAAATCTAACATGACTAATTGGTTGAGCAGCAGTTCCTGGAACACCCTCATATCTTTATGGACATGTTAAAAGGTTCACACAGGACTACAACGATGGATAACAGTGTGAATCGCACCCATGTCAGGTCAAAAGGGAGGTAAACCTGACCTTATGTTCTCTGTCATTATTGCGTAGTAATTTTCCTATAGGTTGAGGTTTCTTCCATGTTTTTTTCTCCCCCCCCGTTTGAATGCTTTTTTCCTTGCTCAAACTGAGGGTCTAAGGACAGAGGATATCGTTCACTGTACAGATTTTAAAGCCCACTGAGGAAATGTGACTGTTATTTAAGGGTATATAAATAAAATGTATGTGAATATACAACATTTTAATTCAAATGGCAACATGACATCAGCATGGGGAAAAGGGGATCCACCCTCTATAGCTTCACTTTAGGTTTTTATTCCTTTTATTCCCTGTCAAATGTTTTGGTTCTAAGTCTTTTCTTATCAAATTCAAAGAGACAATGTTGGCATGGTTTTCTCTAAATGTATACTTTATTCAGAAATAAATGAACATACCAGTACTGTGTGTTTGGTACGGAGTCTGTTTGTCATATCGTACTCCATAAAGCAGAAGATCAAGCCTTGTTTTTCTCTTTGGAGCTTTTTTTAAAAATCTGAAAGCAAGCAAGGAAAAATGTCCTGAGGTTTGCGTATGCCATTGTAATTAAGACAGAAACAGACACTTCTGTCTTGCTTTTAGAAACTCTGGTCTACATCCTGCACCATGCTGCCCAGTCTAATAGTGAATATTATGCAGTAATGGAACCAGAAAAGGGAGCAAAGACATCAAATTCAGAAACGAGAAAACAGTCCAGTGTTGAATCAAGAAGGAAAGGGAAAATAGAAAGCATATCAAACAACCACTTTGACAAACACACATAGATAACAGGATTACACAGAGTTGAACTCTTTGCAAAACAGCCATTGGCAGCTGCCATCAGTGCTGTGAAGTAAGCTCGCTTATTCATGAAGATCCAAGCTCCATAAGTGATATGGAATCCCAGGTAGGTCGTCACCTTGGGTGAAGTCTCGTTACAATGTTTGAAAACAATGACCACCCGTACTGCCAAAAATACGCCCATGTCATTATGGAACTTTTAAAGGATTCACATGGGATTACAAGGAGGGATTATTTCCATGCCTGCTTAAATGTCTCAGTGTCAGACTGGCAGACACACCGCAGCAGCTGCTGCTCTTGGTTCCGTCTTATCAAGTTCAAGGGACTAAGGAAAGTGGATGTCATATAATGCTCAGCTTAAAAGTCCTGTAACACAACTTAAAGATAAAACTAACTTTGCCTGAGGGACAAATGTTAGCCTTATAAATATTCTGTATCTCAAACCAGTTGTAATTAAACCACATAGTATAGTTCAGAGACGAGTCGACACAACAGGATGTTTCTTTTCAAGCATGCGTTTATTATCTAGTCTGTCTTTTTTTTGTCTTCTTTTACATATAATACATGAAAATGAGAGCACTGGTTGACCAGTAAAACATAATAACATGAAAACAGCAGAAAGTGTGTCACATTTCATCAGGTTTAGTTTGACTTGAGAATTGATGTGTCTCTTTGTGTCATTCAATGCTGTACAGTGAGTCATAGTTCATTCACACTCTCACGCTCTCTCACTCACTCATAGGCTCTTGCATGCACACAGCCACACAAATGCTGCACAAAAGATCATTTCTGCAGCAATAGCATTTTCTTCACATTTACATATTAACAGGTGAGACACAATTCCTCTTGTGTTTGGTCCAGAGTCCGTTGGTCAAATCCATGAATCCATTTGGCAAAAGTTCAAAACTTTTTTCCCTTTTTTTTTTAAATTCTAGAAGCAAGTAAGAAAAATGTCCATTATATAACACAGTTGCTGAGATTTGAGAGCGTTTAGGAGGCAGTAGACACTTCTGTCTTGCTGGCAGAGACTGAGGTCTCATCCTCCACCATGCCACCCATTCCAATAGTGCTCAGCATGCAGTTACGGAACTGAAAGAGAAGCAAAGATAGCAGAGTCAGACACGATGGTTTGAAGTTTGAAGAAAGAAAAAAAATGGAAATACTAGAAACTAACTGACCTGTTTGTTGAACAGCACATAGATGACAGGGTTGTACAGAGCTGAGCTCTTTGCAAAGAAGGCAGGGATAGCTGCTGTCAGAGCGGAGAAGGCAGCTCCCTTGTTCAGGAAGATCCAGCCGGCAAATGTGGCGTATGGAGTCCAAGCTACCAGGAAGCCCAAGACCATCAGGACGCACATGCGTGTTACTTCCCTCTCAGCCTTCTGGGTGGACTCTGACTCCTGCTGCTGGGCTGCAGCCTAAAGAGTTTGATAGAATTAAAGATAATCAGCCTCTCGCAATGTGTTTAAGAATCACAGGATGAAGAACATGCTTATAAACTTCACTTACAGCTTTGACTGTCATTACAAGGCTTCCATAGGTGAAGAAAATGAGGAAGACAGGGACGAAGAAGTGGACAACGAACATGTAAATGACAAATGATTCATTGTTGAAGCCTGGAGCCAGAGTGTAGTAGTCAGGTCCACAGGAGCACTGCATGCCCTCAGGAAGGTACCTGCGTGAGGTTTAAGAAGAACAAATCATGTGTTTATTCTACAGCAACTAAAGGCATCTGATTTGTGTGGTTTAAATGGTTTACAAGTCAATGAATCAAGTTCAAGATAGAAAAGAATGTGTGAATTACCTGGACCAGCCGAATAGAGGAGGAGCAGCACAAGCCAGAGCCATGATCCAGGTGAAGATGACTCCCGCTGCAGCGTGAGTTCCAGTGAACTTGAAGCTTCCCATGGGTTTGCAGACGACAATGTATCTCTCAATAGCCAGGACGACCAGTGACCAGAGAGCAACTTCACCTGGAAGAGAAAGGGAAGAATTGTTAGTATTTCATGTTTGCTGTGCCATGTCTTGTTTCAAAGAATTTCCTGCTTCTTCTTTTCCGACCTCCGAGTGTGGCCATGAACCCCTCAATAGCGCAGAAAGTGGCTCCGAGGATGAAGTAGCCGTTCATAGCAGATGTGATGGTGATGGTGAATCCAAAGGCGCACATGATCAGTCCAGCCACAGCCAGGTTGACGAGGATGTAGTTGAGAGGCTGCCGGAGCTTCTTGTTCTGAGCCGTTACCAACAATGTCAGAGCGTTGATGGGAGTTCCAGTGCAGATCAGGAAGAACATGTAGAAAGCCAGAAGCTTGAACACCATGGGATCCACCATGTAATACTGTGGGTATTCAAAAGGACTTCTAACGATCCCACTCCTGTTGGACATGGGAATGTAGAAGTTCTTGCCCTCAGTGCCATTGGGCTCGATTCCTCCTTCCCAAACCATCTTGAGTCGCTTACTTTGCCGGAGCTCGGATCGTCAGGCAGTGGTAACTGTGTGTGAGGTCACTCAGTGCTCTGCTGTCCCGGGTGCTGTTTTATACCTTCCTGGGGTTATCCGCAAATTGGCAAAGTTAGATTACAAGAGGATTGTGAGAAAGGGACAGCTCAACTCAATTTGATAATTGAATTTAAGAAAGCCGGTGGTGATCGTGCAAGGGTGGGGGGTGACCACCAGACAAAGCTTAACATCTTTGTCTTCCTGTTTGTCTTTTACTAGTTCTGTTTCTTCGCTGATAAATGATGTCTTCACCTATGTGTTATGAATAAGCAAAGAATAAGGACAAAATTTTGCTTTCCATTATATCCAAATTTCTTATATGTGTATGACCTTTTCTCTGTTTATAGGGTGGTTCAATCTCATGGTGATGGAAAGAAAAAAAAAAGGATTATTGTCGGAGAAACAGTTGAAGTTGAAATAATAAGTCTTTTAAAATTATTTTCGACCAACTGATAAATAGTCAGTATCTCTCTGAGATGGCAATGATTACAATCTAAAATTGATTTTAAAAGAAATAGATCATGAGGTTGCTCATTACTTATCTACGTTTTAGAAGAAAGAAAGAGTTATGTTCCATTTAAAAAAAAATGTCGCGCTGCTTTTTCCGACTCTCCAAAAACAACATCTTTCAGAAAGTCTTTATTTTCGAGGATGGAAGTGAGAATTGGATGTAGGACCGGAGATCAGGACAGTCGGATGAGACATCCAGACACAGGCTGGGAAACAGGGTAAGTACCCATTTAAGAAAGTCTGACTATGAGATTATTAGAAACTAACTGGATACACTCGTCTCGCTGAGTTTGTCAATTCTGTGTCTGTTTGTTGGGCGATACACACAAGTCAGTAACTTATTTCAGCTCTATGTTACACCAAAACTGTAATGGTGAAGTGGTGAGAAACGCAGTCCAGCTCCTTTGTAGACCTGCACACAGGCTGCGCTTCCCCATGGGTAGTTTATCTTTTAACTAAATGACCTTACTACGGCTCATTCACTCGTTTATAATCAAACCTCTTATCGTGGAGCACTTCTTGTGAGGATCGTGAAAGTGTAGGTCAAATCGGACAGCAACAGCATCTAGATGTCCGAGTTTTCCGAGTTTTATTTTGAAGTACCGTTTTCTGCCGCGCGGTGCGACCGGAGGGGACTTGTATTTTCATTTTAGGCTATACTATATCGCAGGCAAGACGTCTAGTCAGTATTTACTTTCAAGTTTAAAACTATATTGTCCATTAAAAACACACGCGAAGCTTCTAAATTAACAATCCAGTGTTAAGATTAAACAAGTAGCTCCGCACCAGTCAGTTTGTCTAATAAAGCAATAAATACGATTTTAAAAAGTTATTTGTTTTTGTTGTATGGCATGTATTTGACTGAATATCAGTAATTATAACACTAATTACTTAATTGTCAAACTTTTTGAACATGTTAGATCAATTGGCCACCAATAAAGCCTAATTATCACCTTGTCTTTTCTGTTTATATGTATTTGTTCTTTATTTTGTGACTTGACTTGGGAGTACCTGGAGACTTGGACCGAAAGTCTTGAGTGTCTTTTTTTTTTTTTTTTTTTTGAAAGAGGTTAAAGAATTGAATGTTTGACAAAAAGCAAATATAAAGAGAAGTGTACAGACAAATATGAAAGCAGATGTATTTATCAGAACTTTATTGTTCTGTTCTATTTCATTTTATATTGTGAGCCTGGCCTTGGGGAATCACTCGACTGATTTACTTAATTGTCATTAGGGCGTCTGTATCTCAGGAGGTAGAGTGGGTCATCGAGTAATCAGAAGGTCGATTCCCTCCCTCCATCCTGATGAGTAGTGTATGAATGTGTGTGTGAACAGATGAATGTGACAAGTGTTGTGTTACTGTAGCCTGGTTAAAATGAGTTCCACCTTAAGCAACTATGGCAGTAAAACTCTTCTTACACATTGATGCATCGGAAATAACAATCTTGTGAAGTCATATATAATAATACATCAGTCACAGGAGACATTTTACAACACGTTGACTGCTTCTACTTATATGCTTATTACATTGTATATGATTATAAATGCACTAGGCCTCTATTTGCATTTCTTGAATTCAATAGTTGTGTTAGAATTAGAAGACATAGAATAGCTCATTATAGTTGTCACAGAGAATTATAATTGTGATGCAGGTAACATCAGTGGTGAGATTCAGATCCTTTATTTAGGTTAATGTACGATTATAAAATGTGGAAAGGCATTTACGAGACATTTTTAATTTAGAGAAAAATAATTCAGAAAGAAATTCTTGCAAAATAAAAAACATTCAAGTGCTCATAGTGGCATTGTTGTAAATATTATCATCAGATTGAAATAGGATACAGAAAACAGGATATAACTGTGTATTATATTTTATACACCAACTGTGTTTTCTCACATAGTTTTAGGAGATAGACACACTCGAGTAATGAACAAGTTGTTTACATTTGACCTGAGTAAATCACAATAACGCTGTAACCAGCAGTTTAAAGTGTATAAGCTTTGTGCAATAGTGTAGTTATACCTTATAGGCTTCAACAGCAGAATGAACAGCACATGCTGACATTCAGAAATTTAAACTGTGTTTCAGTTTTCCCTCAAAAAATGTCCTGATTTAGATGACTTTGCTCAGTTGAGTCAGTGTTTGTGGTTGATCCTCTGGTTTGAATGGATACTTAATCTGAGGGTAAGGTAGTAGCAGGATGCCCATAATCCCTACGGGTTTGCAAGGGTCAGCTCAGGTCCCACCAGCCTGTTACTTAGGTCTACTGAAGAGTGGCTCACACAGGCTCTCTGGTAATTCCCAGTTTACTAAAGTAGGACAGTTGAAATCAGTCCACACTTCACAGTGACACAGAATAAAAAAGACAGAGAAAGCTCCAAAATGCCTTCCTAGGATACAATGAAGATTTATGTCTAACTGGTTCACACTGGGGTTTCCAGCATTTCACTAAAGGCACTGAGCATACAGACAAAGGAACAGGACTTTAAAGAACACTGGTGTCAATCGATTCAAATACCACTAATATTTTATAATATAAAGAACAGTAAGTCACCCTACAAAATAAATTACATGTAGGCTAAAGTTTATTTAACTTGCTCACCTAAGCTTTTTTTTCACAGCATAACATTTTTACAATATTGAATATGTTTAATCCAAACATTAACAGCATCAGACAATATGCACATTTAGCAAATAGGTAGTTGTAGATTGGTGTTTGTGTAATTGCTTCTCATAATTAAAACAACCAGACAACACGGGGAGGTTCCAGCTTTTTAAAGAGCAGCCTGTTTGTTTTGTCATTGGCACTTGGATAGCAGGATAACACGGAGCTGGATAACACACAATACAGCCATAAAGAGACACAAAACAACCACAAAGAGACACAAAACGACAGGATTAAAGGGACAGTGTGTAATATATGTAAGGGATAATGCCCGACGAGGTGTCCATAAACAGGAGATAATGGACGACGCGGAGGCCTGAAAACCGTCCGACGCGCAGCGGAGAACGGTTGCCTCGGCAAAGTCCACTAACTCCTGTTTATGGACGCCTTGAAGGGCATTATCCCTCTTATACCATGGTCACTTGCCAAAGAAAAGAAATTCGGACCATTAATTTACATTTTCATGCGTTTTACAATCAAAATATAAAGTTTTTCACAAGCCATAACTTAGTTTCCCAGTGCTGTGTTCCGATATCCATACTTCCATGAGTACACTTAAACGTAGTACACTATCCACACTTACTAAGTACGCAGATTTCAGCAGGTGAGTATTGTTCCAAATCTAATACTCCGTGGTGCACTTACCGGAAATTACGATCGCGACAGCCGCCGCGGCGGCAAAAACATCCCGCTTTGAACGGTGAACATAAGACATCTACGGCTATACTTTTTAACAATTACAATCCTGCAATATGGCTCCGCTGCAGGCCCTGTTGTCTCAGAAGCTATTAAAAAAAAAAATCCGAGCGGAGCGCCTCTGCCTGGCTCCGCTTCTTCCGCTACGTAGACAAGATCGCGGCCGTTGAGTGCGCAAAGTGTACATCGTTGCACACTCAACGATTTTGCCGTTATGAGTGCAACATCCGGGTCCTTTAAGTACACTTCTTTTCACCGCGATAGATATCGGAACACCCTACGTACTCAAACTAAGTATAGTAAGTACGGAAAGTATGGATATTGGAACACGGCACTGGTAACGCCTGAGGGTTTGACTAATACCTGGAACAATCATTACTCTCCCGTAAGATTCTTATGCAACGGAGACGTTGTTCACTCCTCCAGTAAATAGGATGGACCATAGATACGACTTGGCAATGGGAGATATTCTAGTCCGCTCAGCGATGAGCAAGAAAGTTAACGTTATGCTAGCAATATTCAAAGTCAATAACATTACATACGGTTAACAAACAGTAAATATAATTTGACAGTATGCTAGCTAACACGATTAGCTAACTAACCAGTCATGTCATTGTCCCCAAATCAATAGCAAGATGTTCACGAACAAATGACAAGCCGTGTGTAACGTCACTGTGGCCGCAACCTGAAGCAGAGAGTTGAACAGCGAACGGATGTGAGATTATTCGCTTATCAGTAAATTTAGAGGGGAAGTGTACTTTCTGCAGCTTGTGTGTTACAGTCGCCACCCTGTGGTGTTCAGAGGATAAGACACTGAAGGACTGACTGACTGAACTCAGTGCAGGAAATAAAATATTCAGATTTGATATGCCAGCTAGCGCATTGATTTACAGCGGTGAACAGTCAATTTGACTCGAACTAATTAGTATGTGTCCATATATCAGGGATTAATGAACACCCTGCAGCCAATCAGAATCGAGTATTCCCCCAGACCATGGTATAACAAGAATTTAGCGCCATCTAGCTGTGAGGTTCTACATTGCAACACTCCTTGGCTCACCCCTCCCGTTCTGAAGACGTTGGAGACGTTCCGGAAGCTACAGTGGCCCTGACGGACAAGAAACTCATTTTCAAAATATGGACTCTTTCCCAACAGCGTCGAGTATTTCTACTGATCCAAGTAATGAGGTAAAGATTTAGTTAGTTATTAAGGCTATAAAATTAGAGGTTATAACTAAAAAGCTCCCTCTCAGTTCTGCAGTCAAGCTGGCTCTGAACGAAAACGCGTTTAGCCTTACTACGTAGTACCACTAGTGCTTTGTCTCCCTCTCGGCAGTCCATAGTTTTTTTTAAACCGGAAAGACATGGCGGCCTTCATAGAGCTTGCCCGTGCTATGTATATTCAGATAGGTAATTCTTCGCTCAGGAGGATAAGTCAGATTGTTGGCAGAGGTAATTGTACACCAATGAGGACTTACTTATGAACGAAGACGTTGATTTGAGTTAATAAATTACTTTAATCGTTACACACTGTCCCTTTAAAAAAAACACTAAGAGATAAAATAATGGCACAAAAAGACTCAAAACAACCAAAAGAACGCACAAAAAACACATGGAAAAATAAACAACCATGAGACACAAAAAAACTACTTAACAACTACAAATCGATGAAAAAGCAACCACAAACCAGTTCAATAAGGTGACATTGTTTATCAATCCAAGGCGTTTGGTGCCTAAACCTAACTAATGCATAAGCACAGCACAGAAACATACATTGTCAACATTGTCTCTGTTGATTGGACCTCATTTAACCCCAGAATGATGTACAGTGTCTTTAATCACTTCATCTACTGAGGTGCAAAGTTTTGTTTCACAAATTAGTCATAAAGAATCTAATGAAAATGAAAGCTCTGTCCAGCAGTACAATGCCCCATAATTGAGGAACTATTTTAAATTATTGGTTCTTTAAAGGACCTCCAAAAGTCACCATTGTGCAAACGTCAGTAAGTATTTCATCATACCACAATGATAAAGTAGTTCTTGGGCAACAACCATTTATTAAGAATAGCATAAAATAGCTGAAATGAAATATGTCAAGTAAAATATTTGAAGAGAAAATTATTTAGAATTTTAAGTGTAATCAATATTCATCTTTTTTTATTTTTGGATGGCCCCTCTGACATAAACCCACCATACCCACCTGAACATCTTTAGCTGAGGCCATCATGAAAGGTTAATTTAGGTTTGGCCACTGCCACATAGAGCCAAGCTGGAAGTAATATCTTAAAAAGCTCAAATTGGAACATCTAAAAAGTCACAGACTAATGTTTCAACAAAAAAAAACGACTTTGAAGTTTTATAATTATCTATATCATGTTATATAGAAATGAAGCTTGTACTATCATGAGTAGCAGTGGTGATAGCAGCACTTGTAGCATTTGTAAAGTACCAATGTTTTGACAGTGTGTATTTTCAGTTCAAGTAAAGCCATATACAGAGGTTTAAAAAAGAAGCATACTCATGTATATAACATCTTCCCTTGTACTTTACCTCCATGTGTGGCTGTGAATCCCTGATCAAACAGGCGGTTTAGTCGGCGTGTTGAAGATGTTGAAGCAGCAGCAGCCCGACATCGGTCCGAACACCAGTCAACAAGGATGAAAACGAGAGGTTGCCCTAAATTCCTGATGCAGATATGATGGGAGGCCATTGATGGGAGTTCCACCTCAGATCCGGACAAATATAAATGAATTTTCCTGTAAATTACCAGACTAAACTGTCACTGGTCAGAAACACTGTCCAGTCAATGTGAGAACTTAGAAGCCCTGTTCCTCAATAGATGTTCAATCCTAATGTTGATGTGCATGATTGCCAACTGCTTAATTAATTTAATTACAGTTTGTTGATTTATAAATGGTGACAGACTCAAATTAGTGAAATCAGATTTAAGATTTGTTAATGACCTTATCCCGGATACTGTACTGAGCATCCTTCTTAATTTGGTGTTAAGGTAAGTAACGAAGGTGACGCACGGTCTGCCTTTAGCATGCAAGTAAGGTCAAAGCATGTCGCCTACCATTCCTCCAGTCAGTGAAATGGAAATAGAAGAAGTACATGGATTATTTCTTTCAGTCAAGTTAACTTGTGTGTACAGAAGACACCCCAATATCTCAGGAAATTTTATTTTTCTTTGTTCTGCATAATTCTACAGTATATCACTGTCAGTCATAGCATGCGTCTGTGTCTGTCTGTCACTCTTGGCCTATCGTGAAGCTGACTTTAAGCTCCTTTCGAGTAATTTAGGGA
Source organism: Sparus aurata (assembly GCF_900880675.1). Lineage (NCBI taxonomy): Eukaryota > Metazoa > Chordata > Actinopteri > Spariformes > Sparidae > Sparus > Sparus aurata. The sequence goes on from NC_044192.1 coordinate 18,935,848, forward strand.
CACTCAATACATAGAAAACAAGGATGACTACATTAACGAGCAAAACTACCTCATGGAAGCATGAACTACGTTAAACAAGCAAAAATGACTTACAATAAGCCCATACCTATATGTCAACATCACGAGCAGCCTTTCTTTGCATAGAATTCAAAATGTTATTTTGTTTCTTTGTAGTCTATGGTTCATAAACAATTGCAGTTACTGTTCTTTTGTCAACAATGGACTTTTTTGCAGAATGTGCTCTTAAAATAAACACAAGACATTTTATACCGTAAGTTCTTGACCACTGATAGTATCACTCTGGCCCAAGGAAGATAGACATTATACACTGTCTTTCCAGCCTGTGACAGTAAGCTTTCTCCTGTCTTATCCAGGTCAGTTCAGGTGTGAGACTGAAGTTAATCACATTAGGACAATGACGCCTACAGTTCATACAAATGGATTCTGGTCTGGCCTGAAAAAACAAACAAATGCATAAAGATTAAACACAGTAAGCAAGGAAGTAAAGTAAGGAAAGTCTAGAAAGTTCTAATCCCCAGGTCATCAAATACATTTCGTCTCCACAATGTACACTTAAATGTCTGAATGAGACTCATCAGGCATTCGTCTGCCTGCATTTTAAAACAATTTTATTTTTTAATTTTATTTATTTATTTAAAAGGGACAATGCACATCAATTGACATGTTCAGTTTACACTCAAAATGTAAATATGCCAGAGTTAGCAAAAAAGCTAATTTTCATCTGTAGCAATATTAGGTGCTCGTCACAAGTGTAGTATAAAAAAGACATTGGGGAACACAAGAGACAGCTGTTTGTGTTGTGTTCATGTGAAACTAAAAGTCAGTGTTTATTTATTTTATCTCAAGACATTCACACGTCACATGAAAACACACAAGTGCATGTTTTTTTTCCATTATTTGAAGTATATTATTCCTGAATGTTTAATCTCATTGGCCCATATTTAATACAAACTGACCGGTGCAAAAATCAATGGGCCTCTTTGATGAACCGTTCTTAGGAACAAATTTGTTCTTAAGTCCCACTTCCGAAGATTTTACGAAGATTGTGGCATTCATGAATTTTTTCTTATCTAGGATTTTTTCTTAGGCAAGAACAAATCCTACGAACACTCAAGAGTACTCTTACGCACATTTCAGTGCCAAAATGTTGGCATGGTTGTGTTTTCTTCTCTTGTGTAGTTCAATAAAATGCAATATTACAGTGATAATTCTGTCATATTTATTAATTTATTTATTCATTTCATATTTTTGGTAATTTACAAAGAATTTAAATTCTAAAATAAATTAAATGTGCCAATGATTCAAGATAAATCAAGTAAATTGGAAACATGCCATCAATTAGTAACCCCCCCACCATATTTATACGTGGCATTTCTCCATCCAAGGCCCGCAAAACAATGGCATATATATTGCTCCTGCGGCTTTCATTAATGTAAGAACACGGTTGCGAACAATTCTGAGGCTTACGAACGCGTTGGTGAATCTGACGTAGGGTTTTCTTAAGGAACCTCTTAAGAACAACTTAAGAAAGAATCTAAGAAGATTCTTAAGAAGATATTGGTGAATGAGGCCCAATGTCCTTAGAGAAGAGGTAAATAATGTACACTACACCATAAACTTAGACAGTCCTTTTGATTCCAGCTTTGGTTGGCTTCTTTAGAAGGAGTGTACTGAGTGCCTAGATAATGTCCTGAATGAAATGAACTTCATTACATGTCTTTAATCAGGATTAAGATAATTCATCCGGATCTGGAAATCGGAGCAAATTACTTTGGGTGTTAGGCTCTGTAGCTGGTGTTAAGGCCAATTACTGACCTCTGACAAACTATTTGGCATCTTATAGTCCTGTAATCCAATTCTGGCACATTAACAATTGGGTTAGTGGTGAGGTATAAAAGTCACACACAGCAGCCCTGACTCACTGTCCATCAGCACTTTCAGGTTCTTTAGGAGAAGAAACTCAATAGAACAACAGACCAGTCAAGATGGTTTGGGAAGGAGGAATCGAGCCCAATGGCACTGAGGGCAAGAACTTCTACATCCCCATGTCCAACAGGAGTGGGATCGTTAGAAGTCCTTTTGAATACCCACAGTATTACATGGTGGATCCCATGATTTACAAGCTTCTGGCTTTCTACATGTTCTTCCTGATCTGCACTGGAACTCCCATCAATGGCCTGACATTGTTGGTAACGGCTCAGAACAAGAAGCTCCGGCAGCCTCTCAACTACATCCTCGTCAACCTGGCTGTGGCTGGACTGATCATGTGCGCCTTCGGATTCACCATCACCATCACATCTGCTATAAACGGCTACTTCATCCTCGGAGCCACTTTCTGTGCTATTGAGGGGTTCATGGCCACACTCGGAGGTCGGAAAAGAAGAAGCAGGAAATTATTTGAAACAAGACATGGCACAGCAAACATGAAATACTAACTATTCTTCCCTTTCTCTTACAGGTGAAGTTGCTCTCTGGTCACTGGTCGTCCTGGCTATTGAGAGATACATTGTCGTCTGCAAACCCATGGGAAGCTTCAAGTTCACTGGAACTCACGCTGCAGCGGGAGTCATCTTCACCTGGGTCATGGCTCTGGCTTGTGCTGCTCCTCCTCTATTCGGCTGGTCCAGGTAATTCACACATTCTTTTCTATCTTGAACTTGATTCATTGACTTGTAAACCATTCAAACACAGAAATCAGATGCTTTTAGTTGCTGTAGAATAAACACATGATTTGTTCTTCTTAAACCTCACGCAGGTACCTTCCTGAGGGCATGCAGTGCTCCTGTGGACCCGACTACTACACTCTGGCTCCAGGCTACAACAATGAATCATTTGTCATTTACATGTTCGTCGTCCACTTCTTCGTCCCTGTCTTCATCATTTTCTTCACCTATGGAAGCCTTGTGATGACAGTCAAAGCTGTAAGTGAAGTTTTTAGGCCTGTTCTTCGTCCTGTGATTCTTAAACACATTGCGAGAGGCTGATTATCTTTATTTTATCAAACTCTTTAGGCCGCAGCCCAGCAGCAGGAGTCAGAGTCCACCCAGAAGGCTGAGAGGGAAGTGACACGCATGTGCATCCTGATGGTCTTGGGCTTCCTGGTAGCTTGGACTCCATACGCCACATTTGCCGGCTGGATCTTCCTGAACAAGGGAGCTGCCTTCACCGCTCTGACAGCAGCTCTCCCTGCCTTCTTTGCAAAGAGCTCAGCTCTGTACAACCCTGTCATCTATGTGCTGTTCAACAAACAGGTTAGTTTATATGAAAATGATCTCACCTAAAATTATGACAGCTAAAACCCACCAGGATGTGTACTAAGATGCTCATTTTGTTCTCTCTTTCAGTTCCGTAACTGCATGCTGAGCACTATTGGAATGGGCGGCATGGTGGAGGATGAGACCTCAGTCTCTACCAGCAAGACAGAAGTGTCTTCTGTTTCTTAAACATGGAGACATTTTCTTATACCTGGACATTTTACTTTCTCCTGTCTACTGGATCTGGAATAATCCTCAGTGTGGATTGAGTGAAGTTCAGGGACGTGAACAGCTCCTGGAGCAAACTCATGAACTGCATTTTCTCATCTTTTATTTAAAGGATGTTGGGAAGTGTTTGTCTTGTTGACGTCAATTCAAAATCAATGCACATAATGATAAGATTTGAGAATGCTTGTATGTGGATGCTCACTTTGTCTCCCCCTGCTGTCCGAAGCACAGTGCTCTTTACATATTTCAGCTAACTGGCATCATTGAATCTACATGACATCCTTTAAAAAGCATTAGGTTTGATGCTGTTACATCAGTGGGAACACATTTTGTACTGTTTTTTTCAAAGTGAGCAACTGCATATAATGTATAACTCTATTTTTGTCATTTGCTGAGTTGGTCATCATGAATTGTAAACATTGTATATATATATATATATGAAAATTAGTATAGAAACAATAAATGCATGCATAAAAATGTGTTGCCATATTGAGTTTATTTCAAGCTATAGACAATAGAAAATTACTGCCAATACAGGAAAGTTGCAACCTCAAAAGGCAGTTCATGAGACATATTGAACTCTTTAATTGATCAAGATTTAAATGGGTTTAATGGACCACACAGAGAAGCTCAACGTCATCTAAACTGATTGACCAAATTCAACTCCAAAAACGGTTTTAATGTGTAAGCCTTAGGTTGTTTCTACATGATGCCTGTAGAGGGCATCAGTCTCCACAGCAGGCACATTACGATCATGTCATCAGGGTTGACTGATCATGGCGGTAACCGAGACAGAAAGGAATGCTCAGACCTAGCTCCAGTTAACATGGACAAGAGCAGGCTTAAGTATACCAGAGTGCTGCAGTCATTGTTGGCCTCACATATATTGGCACAATAAATGTGTTGAATGCAGAAACTTCATTTGAAACAGATAAAAGTTAGACTAAAGATCTAATGAGCTGGGGCGGCGGTGGTTGAAATTTTGGGCAATTTGTAAATTGGAATTAATATGAAATAGGATGTGACAGGATAGGGAGAAGTCAATGTGAGCCTTTAAAATCTGACATGAGCAGCAATTTTTATTGAGTTAAAACTTGAGATTTTATCTAAGATACAAGTGTACTGGGCTCCCTTTTTGTGTAGGAAGTCCAGTACAGAATCATTGAACTTTATTTTTCACACCCAAAACACTCTGTGTATTTATAATATCAAGGTTAAACCAAACAAAACTGTAGAAAAGGTATTAAGTTATTAGTCAACTGTTTTTTGAGGGGACACCTACAAACAAAGTATAGGCCTTGCAGTACCTGAAGTGCAAGACATAAAAACACTTGCCAGTAAGTACCAAAACATCTACAATATCAATATGCAACTGACAACATAGTCTTGTCAGAAAGTGTGAGAGTTCTGGAGGTGACAAAATTGTTTGCTGTGTCTGCTTGGTTGTTTTTGTTTATTTTACTCAAACTATCGCTTAAAATGAAGGGGTATTAAGTATATACAGTGTATTTGAACAAAAACTATACTAATATTAATACCAAAGCATCTTATATAGCAGCGTTTTTCAATCTTCGCACTGGGGGCTTTATTCTGCATGTTTTGGATGTTTCCCAGCTCCAACACACCTGAATAAATAAGATCAGCTCATCATCAAGCTCTGCTGAAGCCTGATAATGAGACTATGATAAAAAAAAAAAACATTGTTATATAGTATACAGTTTATATATAAAGCTATCACACATTTTGGAAAAAGAAGGCTAAAATTGACAATGCTGTCGAATGAATGTAATGGACTGAAACCCCAAAAATTTAGCCTGAAGATATAAAGTAGAGTTACATTTTAATAGGCTTCTAAAATAACGAATTCAATTATAATACAGTTTTCAAAAATTTTTCAAATCACAAACTGGTAAAATTAGATTACTGAGACCTACAAAACAATGTACCTTTCTTTCACATTTACAGGTTCTTGTCATCTGGACACTCAGAAATGAGAGCCCAAGGTTAAGTTTTGAGGAAGAAAATACACATTTGAGGTGGTGTCTGGAGAGAGCCCTTTGACCTCCAGACCTAAATGGTGATTCCGGTCTGTCTCCTAAACCCTGCTGATTCCCATTAGCGTAACACCAGTTGGTCGAATGACGTCTGGACCCACCTTAATCACTATGCTATATGTGTGCCCCCATATTTTCCCCCACTCCCTGCTGTTCACACTCTCCAAAGAGCAGATTTCTTGTTTCTTTCTTCTTAATGTATAAAATGCTACTGTTTCAGTTGCTCTAGGTCCACTCACCGGCTCAGAACCGCTCGGTTCACCAGTTTTACCGGTATTCTTTGAATGGAATGAGGCAGGGCCAGAGGCTGGATGCTACTATGGCAGGCTGGGAAGACAACCCACGCAGTTCAAATCAAAATAACCCTTCTACTTTGTCCTTAGCTAGCTAGATTTATTGGCGGGGCTGGTGGGGAAGGACACAAATGCAGACATCTGAGACAGAGCGGGTGCAGTTTAATACATTTGTTACAAAATATCAAGACACAAAAAGCTTATGGGAGGGTGAGGTAGACAATGACCAAAGAGCAGTCCAACACAACCAAACAAAAGGCCAACTACACAGGTAAGGCAAATAGAGACACAGGGAACTGAGGCATGAGGCCTCTATATAAAACATAATATAGCGATCTGGCATGGAACTACAGAAGAGAACGTTTATAAGCAGTGAAGGCTTACTAGGGAATGAGGTGCAGGTGGGGAGGCTCAGGTGGCTGCATGGCTGGTGAAACACAGGATGGGTGGGGCAGGCAGGGAGACAGGCAGGCAGGCAGGCGATGAGGGAAGGAGGGAAAGTCTGAGGACCTCTGCTGGACTGATGGCAGGTCTGGACAAAAACAGAAATATAGAGTCAACACTTAAGTTTTTCACAAGTTGAAAGAAAATATATAAAACCTTTTCTGTGCACACAAAAGGTTTTCTAACTTTCAAATTTGTAGCATATCCACTTGACAAGTGAGGCATATCAAGATGCTGATTATTCAGCATTATTATTGCACAGGTCTAAAAAGTGCAATTCTATCACACAACACAGTGCCAGAGATGTCACAATGCCGTACAAAGTCTGCCATCTTCATGGTACAGTAAAAACTGGGATTCATCTGCAAAGTGCACATTTTCCCAGTCCTCACAAAGAGCTGCAGTCAGGTCAAGACCTTGTTGTGGGAACAAGCGCACAGTAGAGCTTCCCTGAGACACTTTCTGACAGTTTGTGTGGAAATACTTTGGTTGTAGGAACCAACTGTTGCATCAGCTGTCCAGGTGGATGCTTCAGACAATCTTGCAGGTGAAGAAGCCAATTGTGGATCTTGGGCTGGTCTGTGGTTGTGGGGCCAGTTATGGTGGTGAAATTAAAATTCTGTTAACCGGCAACATAACTGGTGGACTATCTTGCAGTCAACACGCCAACTACATGTTTCTCAAAATGCAACATCCGTGGCATTGTGGCTGTGTTCAGACTGCAAATCTAAATCTATTTTTTGGCATATCCACATTGTCCTGATTTCTACAGTTCAGACGTTCCTGCTGCTCAAATCCAATCTCAAAGTGTCTCTTGCATCATTTGGAGTGCGATTCACAATAACAAGATCAAATCCAGAGTGATGGAAGTGCATCAGAGCAGCTGAGCAGAATTCATGTTGCTACCAGCAATTTGGAGGGTGATGTGATTGATCCTGTTACCACAGCAAGCAACCCAGGCAGACATGTTGGTGATACCTGGACTCCGAAATCCAATATGATCACCTGCAAATAAAAGTGTCTCCATCTTTAAAACCCTGAGTTGAAAACTAAATCAGATTTGACTGCTGTCTCACTTGCACTGAGCATTGTTGGGTGATAAAACTGCATGTTTTATATTGACCTTTTACTGTGAGGAGCTCAAGACACACCTGTGCACTAACCATGCTGTTTAATCACCTGCCAAGTGGATGGATCGACTTGGTCCAAGTCGGTGCTCATATGATTTAAACAAATCTGTGCTCAGTGTTAGGGAGTAAAAGCCTTTCATATCTCCGATCCTTTAGATTAAACTCATTAAAAAAAACAAAAGTGTTGCATTTGTTTTGTCATGTCTTTGTTGAGTGTAAGTGAGCAGGGAAAAGTGAGCAAGGGCTGAGGACAGGGACTGAGAGCATTGGGGAGGAAGGAGATGAGACAATGGTAGAAGAGGGGAACCTTTAATCTTATCCTTGGCCTAATCTCAGGTTTCCGGTCACAGACACAGCAAAAGCTTTGGGCTGTTTGTAGACCACACTTGTTCGCACTGAAAAAGTAATGAAAGAGATGGCCTTCTGTGTCTTTCATAAATTAGTGTGTAAGTATAAGTATCCAGGGTCCACTTTCCGTAACTCAAGTAAAAACAAGAGGATATCAGCAAAAGCCTTGGGCAAGCGGCTAAGTGTCTGCATTTAGAGCCACCGGCCTGCACTTGAGCTCACCATCTCTTCCTGCCAGCAATCCTCCGTATGATCACCTTTCAAGTCACTACCTGTTTGGCGTCACTTTTGGGTCCACCTGTTTCAAAACTACAATCGTTCCAACCAACACATATGGATTCCTATCCAACAAGTACAACCAAGTATGAAGTCAACCATTTGAATGTAAATTAAAATAAAACCGCAACCGCCAAGACATCTTTTCATGAATGCATTTATTAACTTCTTCTAAACTTTTTTTGTTTATAAAATATATACAGAACATTATGACAGAGGTCAATAGATCTGCCAACCCTTTCCATGTCATGAATATACACAGATTCTCACACACTCGCACATCCAAACATATCCACACAATGATAACAAGAAAACATTTCAGGCTGTGTTTCACGGATGTTTTGCCTGATTCTCTTCAAGCGGTTTTAGAGTCCAGGTTTCTATCACGGACGCACACAAACAAAAACTGTGCCCAGGCGTGTATTCTTAGATTAATGTCCACTTGTTGCATTCTCTCGTATCCATTTGTTTATTTCCATTTTCAAGACAGACATTCAGAATCCAGAAGACATCAGGAAGGAGGATGTCCGCAGTTGTGAACTTGTTAAGTTTAAGAGGCAGTAGACACTTCTGTCTTGCTGGTTGATACTGAGGTCTCATCGTCAACCATGCCACCCATTCCAACTGTGGAGAGCATGCAGTTACGGAACTGAAAAAGGAGAAAAAGCACACATTGGTGAGAAATCAAACAATGTTGTACATTTCTCACAAGAAGAAACCTTCATTTGAAGGAAATAATTATAACTAAATATTGAATGGCTACAATCTCAGCTGCTCTCAGCCATCGGTTGGGTAAAATTCCGCCTTTGTAAAGTTTTTATCACTTGTATGTAGCAGCTGTAGTAATGGATTGATAAATAACTTTTGGTTTGCCAGGTTGTGGCTCATGTTCATCCTCCACCAGCAGGACACCTGATTTGTCTTTTCAGGTTATCAGTTCTCCCCATTTGACCTCTGACCTCCTAGAAAAGGGTTGCAGAGTGTCTAAAACTCACGTATGTACTATTTACAATTAAATCTGCAGACCTGGAACATCTATAACTGTTGATGACTCACTAACTTTTGCTGTTGTGAGAAACTCTTAACTGCATTCCAGATGTTAACTACCCATTATCAAATATATATTAAAAAAACATACAGAAAAGCAGACCTGGTGTTTGATTTCCTTTTACAAATAACTTGTGTATAAGACTCAAAAAAGATTATTCCCAACCTGGATACCCAAAAAAAAAAAAAAAAAAGCCTTATAAAATGGTCACTTATCATGAAGAGACAGCATTGGGGCAGTGAGGCAGTTTAAATATAAACCAACCTGTTTGTTGAATAGCACATAGATAACAGGATTGAACAATGCCGAGCTCTTTGAGAAGAAGGCAGGGATAGCCATGGCTGTGGCTGAGAAAGCAGCTCCCTTGTTGAAGAAGATCCAGGCAGCAAAGCTGGCATATGGAGTCCAAGCCACAAGGAAGCCCAAGACCATCAGGACGCACATGCGTGTCACTTCCCTCTCAGCCTTCTGGGTGGACTCTGACTCCTGCTGCTGGGCTGCTGCCTGAAATGTGTTGAACACAAGGAACTTAGTAAGACATACAGTCTAAGAACATTTATTTGAATTTCAACTTATTCGCTTTAACTATTCTCTCATTTGCATGAAATGATCCATCAATTATTAGAAAAGATTATTGGCGGATGAATAGATAATTAGTCGTATCACTGAAATAACTCATGGTGGATGTATGTTGATCATCAGAAAGATTTGCTGAAAGAATTTGGATGAACCTTTTTGACATTTAAGTTATATTGATAATGCACTTAAAAATGTTGTGGAGCCGAATCAGTCTTACATTAATAAAATAACATTAATATAACTAAATTAAACTACAGGTACAGGCTTGTTAAAGGGAGGGGCAATTAAAAAGACATTGCCTGCCACCGTATCAGGTACAGTATACCTACAGTATACCTACGGTATAGCCACAGTTAAGATGATAAGACTTACAGCTTTGACTGTCAGCACAAGGCTTCCATAGGTGAAGAAAATGGTGCCGACTGGGACGCAGAAGTGGCAGGCGAACATGTACATGACGTAGGACTCATTGTTGAAGCCTGGGGCCAGAGTGTAGTAGTCAGGTCCACATGAGCACTGCAGACCCTCTGGGATGTATCTGTGAGAGAACAGGGGAAATTGCTCAATACTGTACACTGAAGGAAACATTTAAGCGTGCAAATTTACACCACAACATGACTGGAGCAACAGTGCAGGATTCTTTATCCACTATCAACTTTTAGACTGTACAAATATCTCGTTTGACAGCAGATCATCAGAGGACAAATTTTGTATTTTTTGATCACCATCTATTTGGGCTCCATTTAACTGTGACACAACACTGAACATCTAAATGTTCAGCTTGGTTCATGCTTGATCCAGGTTACAGCTGGCTTAGTGCAGTGCAGTTGTAGGAGTTTACTGAGAAATTTAAATGCATTCAAGTACTTTATTTAATTACAATGGAAAGTTATAGATTAAACAACAAATCTCCACCAGCTGCCACACTGAAATGCTCCTTGCATGTTATCCATGAGTTCCTATAATACATTATCTAATCTTTAACAAAAAATAGAATCAAGACTGCATACATGGTGCTCATTACATTTAAAAACTTTGAAAACATTTGGCTGGTTTGATAATGCTTGTATCTGAGTAGGATTCGAATGCCGGACTTGTACTTTTAATGGAGTATTATTAGACTGTACCAGTGCTACGTTTACTTAGGTAGAGGATCTGAATACTTTACATCACAGGGACAGCAATGATTAGCATTGAAGGAGGTCTCATCAATGAAAAGAGAGAGAAACTGAAAGGTTCTTGACTGCTTGCAAGACACTATTCATCATTACGACTACCGTCAGTGTTAAAACTTTTACTGTTAGTAGTTTGTAGCTATTTTGGTTTGTAAAGCTTACCTGGGACACTGTACAGAGTGACAAATGTGTATATGTGTGCGTGTATGTGTATGTGTATGTGTGTGTGTGTGTGTGTGTGTGTGTGTGTGTGTGTGTGTGTGTGTGTGTGTTTGTGTGTTTGTGCGTTGGCTGCTGTCCAGGTTTACCAGCATTAGCTACTGGGTCCTGCCTGTTCTTCCAGTGTCACTTAGACGAAACTAAAACAGACTTTAAACACCCCTTCAGAAACCAGAGAAGCCAAGAATGGATCACAGGGTGATTATTTTGTATCTTCACCTACAAGCTTTGTCAATTTGAAGTAACAAGATAATCAACTACTTATCAGGAGATAACAAGCTTTTTTGTCCTAAGATAATGAAGAAAGATAGTAGGCCTTAGTTTCTGTGTTTAGAATTTCTGATATTTTTTAGATTCTGACATCTGCCTTTATACAGGACAGGTTTTTTCAAGTGTATCTTAAATTACTAAGATACTTTCATTTACTTCCAACAGTTTTTGGCTGCTGTAATTGTTCATCCTGCCCTTGCTTTCCTGATTTTTTTCTTATTTTAGTGTAGGCACAGATGTTTGATCGTTGAATTACCTGGACCAGCCAACCAGTGGAGGGACAGCACAAGCCATAGCCATGATCCAGGTGAAAGCGACGCCAATTCCTGCGTGAGTTCCACTGAATTTGAAGCTTCCCATTGGTTTACAGACAACAATGTATCTTTCAACAGCCAGGACTACCAGTGACCAGAGAGCAACCTGACCTGGGAGAGAGCAAAGAAACAGAAAACATACGGTTATAATTGAAGCTGAGATTTTCTTAAATTTAAAAAGTAGCTTCAAAGACGTTCTTATATCATACCTCCTAGCGTAGCCATGAATCCCTCAACAGCACAGCCCAAAGGTCCAAAAACAAAGTAGCCACTGATGGCAGTGACGAAGGTGATGGTAAAACCAAAGCAGACCATAATCAGTCCAGCCACAGCAAGGTTGACCAGAATGAAGTTGAGAGGTTGCCGCAGCTTCTTGTTCTGGGCTGTGACCAGCAGTGTTAGGAAGTTGATGGGGAAGCCAGTACAGATCAGGAAGAACATGTAGACAGCAAGCATTTTGAATAGAATTGGATCCCCCAGGTAGTACTGTGGATATTCAAAAGGACTCCTGGCAAGCCCCGTCCTGTTGGACATTGGGATGTAGAAGTTCTTTCCCTCAGTGCCGTTGGGCTCCATTCCTCCTTCCCAAGTCATTTTCGCTGCTAGTCTGTTGTTGTGTGGAGCTTCTTTGGCTAAAGCAGTATCAAGCCCCTCTGTAACTCATTGGACGTCTAGGAGTTTGCTTTATACTGGTCAAAAGGGGGATTATAGGAGGATCATATCTCATACTGCAATATAATTTGGGCCAGCACCTACTCTTCTTATTTACAAGCAATTCATAGATGTCAGAAATCCTTTGTAAGAATTGCCACCAACTCTTCTTATCTAGCCCCAACAAAACCACTATTTAAACAATTACAACTTCTTACAATTTATGAGGTGAACAAGTACCAAACAGGGGTTCTTATGTATAAAGTAATCTGCCTTCCTGCATCTCTACCTAATTTTTTTCCAAGCTATTTTGAGTTTAACTCACATTATCATACACATTCTACAAGAAGAAAGAATGATTTACATATTCCTTTCTGTAGGACCTCTGTTGCTAAATTCTCATTTGTCTATCAAGGTGCAGTGTTGTGGAATGATATAAAACATTTTTTAGAATCTAGTTTCTCTATAAATACATTTAAAACCAAGTTCAAACAATACCTACAGACCTAGTCACATCTTTACATCATTGGGTTTTAATTGAAATGAATCTGCAATTTTATGGATATTTTCTGTTTGTTGTTTTTTTTTTTTTTTTTTTTTTTTTTTTTTTTTTTTTTTTGTTTGTTTGTTTTCCCCTTTTTTTTCTTTTTCTTTTCTTTTTCTATTGATTGATCTGTTTTAGTGATTTTGTATTGAGGGGGAGGATCTTATATAAGCCCTTTGGGTTTCTTTTCCTCTCCTGCACAATTATTTGTCTTTGTATTATTAAACAGAATTCTTGTTTTATCATTGTGCATATAAATAAATAAATAAAAATAAAATAAAATTATGAATAAGTCTTTAATCCAATCATCTCTTATATTCTTTAACACCGGATAATCACAACACTTGAGGAGTTTTAAAGTTTTAGCGGCACTCTGTCTCGCCGTCTTGCTCAGTTAAAGAGGCCCACTGCAATTGAGGAAGAAAACACTGAACCTATCCGAAGCATTTTTATTTTTAATGGTTAAAGTTATTGATTTCTAATTTACAACCACAACTGATTAACTCTTACACAGTCAATGGTTCCTATGAATTGTTAAGTCATTAATACACAAGTTAGTGGATTTGGATCCACTAAGATTTGGGATATATTCTAATGTTTAACAGCTTGTTTTTGAATTTATTTATAAAAGTGTTTTATTTTATACATTTATTTCCTAACAAATAAAATAATTTGACTCACAAAAAATCATGAAATCTTGTTTTATAATTATTGTTATTTTATGCTTATCTCTTTATTACCCATTGTCCTCATTGTTCATCGATCAATAGTTTAACTGTAATCAAAAACAAAATATGAAACCTTTTTGTTCTTTTAAAATATAATGTTTATTTCTTAATTCAGGTAGAAATACTGTTAACTAGTATAAAACATTATTTAGATTATATTATAGTTTACTTACTATACTTTATTTACAGTATATAGTATATGAAAATTACATTTAAGTCATACGTACTTTTAGCGTCATTCTTTTATCGATGTATAGTATGAGGGGACTGGAGGGTGTTCAAATATGCACGTGGTGGACAGTAATAAGTGCTTATGTCCTATTGTGAATATGAAGGTTTAGTTTAGACTCCAGAAACCTGACTGCTTTTTCAGTCACATGATCAGTCCTGGGTAGGAAACTTTATCATTCCTGAACATTTACCACCTTTGGTGTCATGTTGGTACTTTTAATGGGGGAAACTGACTATTGGTAAACTGAAACTGATACAAGAAGGATTCTTGAATTATAAATTATAGAATTGTAGAGGATATCATTTTACATAATCTTTGAATTTATGTTATTATTTGAAGTGTTTATCATTTTACTTCCCTCTTCTTGTTAATTGCTTTGATTGATTTTGTGTCAGCCTTTCCTTGCTTTACTTTTTTTGTAGGGCACTGGTCACTGTAAACTTTACTCATCCATGTCTGTATCCATGACCCACTTATCCTGTAGGGAGTATGGCTGGCTAGAGCCTCTTTGCTCACATTGGGCAAGAGATCAGGAATAACACAGCTAATAAGTTTGTCACAGGGCTGAGCTCAGCTGACACATATACTGTCACTGTTTCAGTCAGAGTGATCAAATCACCTGACATGACTGTCATGTCATAGATTTATTTGTCCATGTGCCCATGCAAACACAACAGTTGCATGTAAGTGCAGGGACATGATTACCAATTGTCTTTCATGTTTGGTGTGAAAAATGCTAGTTGAGCTACACTTTAAACTACTGTGATACATCAAAAATACAATTCAGCAGACAGTTTTGGATACATGCATTTATTTACCTACATTTGCAATTTCATAAGCATTTATAAAATATATACAACTGGCTGGGAAAATAAATTCCAGCCCACAAAAAATAAAGATGCCATACAGGACAAAGTAAGTGTCAGTACATTTTTATAATGATGAAGACAAGTCATCCAGAGAAGTTATGATGCTTCTGTCATTTATTCTGAAATACAATGTTACTGTACAGCATGGAAAGGGTTTATTCCGGATGACTCAGAGCCTGAAAAGACCCCACTGAATTTAACCAAATGACACCACTCTCTGTAAATACTTGTTAAAAGTCCATGCGTAAAAATCCATTATAGTTGCTGAGATTTGAGAGCATTTAGGAAGTAGTAGACACTTCTGTCTTGCTGGTGGATACTGAGGTTTCATCCTCTACCATGCCGCCCATTCCAATGGTGGTCAGCATGCAGTTACGGAACTGAAAACACAAGACATTGTATGATTAGACATTAAACAAAATTCATTTTAACAGTACTTTAATATTATAAATAATAATATATATATATGTATATAAACTACTGTGTATATATATATATATTATATACTATTATATATTATATATATATATATTCTTGAGAGGCAAGAGGAAGATCAATTTTTTTTTTAAGAAAGAATAACTGGTTGAAATAAATCATTACCAAATCTCAGTATCTCAGTATCATTTATAAAATATTATATATATATTATATCATTAAAAAAAGTTTCTTCTTTGGAAGAAAATCCACTTAAAACGGTTGAACAGCGACAGCTGCAGACGGAGGAGACAGAGCAGTCTGTGAGAGGAGCAGGGAGCAGGAAGGTGGGGGCTAGAGGAGGACGGAGGGCTTCTGTCCTCCGTGGGAGGGATCTCCTTCCATTGACTCATTCCATTGATTTTTTCATGCTGATCTATGATTGGCTAAGACACGTAATTTGACGCGCTAAGGGAGGCCGTCCTCCCTTACCAATCAGCAACCAGAATACAAGATTGACAGCAGGTTGGTCCAATAACAGTTCCCAAATTTCATTCTCACATTTATACAACCGTAAACAAAAAATACTACTATGTATTTTACAGCTTTGGAGTTTTCAGCGAAATTGGAATCGGTTTCAAAGGAAATATAAGCAAATTTCTGAAAGAAAAAAAACTGTTAGGAGAAATCAGAGAGAAGCAGTCAGAAACATAATTCATAGTTTTCGTTTCTTTCGTTCGTCCATCTGGAGGACATAAAGTTAGAGGCACAACCGGGACAGCAACACAGCACAGGGGGTAACGCAGTTACCTGCTGTTCAGGTGACTGGGTTCGAATCCTGACAGAGATAGAAATTTATGTATTTTTTTGTCTTGTATATTAGCCTTTTAATGAAATGTTTTTTTAAATAAGTCTTGTAAGTCATTGTTTTATTGCTTAATTTTCATTGAATATAAGAAAGTAGGGTTAATTAGTTGACTTGTATAAAATAACATGACACCGTGGACTGGTTTTCCTCCTGTCCTCCCCAATTTTTTCAGTCACCAGGCACCACTGATATATATATATATATATACATATATATATACATATATATATATACATATATATATATATATATATATATATATATATATATATATATATATATATATATATATATATTAGGGCCGGGACTCGATTAAAAAAATTAAACGAATTAATCAGAGGCTTTGTAATTAATTAATCGAAATTAATCGCATTTTAATCGCATATAAATATTTGACCTGAGAACAGTGAGAAGCAATTTTTTTCACATGGATTTTAGTATACCATTGAATGATGACTGAATACAGAAGCTTAAGAAACAAAAAATTGTTTTTGTTTTTTCAAGACCAACAGACTAGTGCAATTTTTTTATATATTTTTTTGGCCTTTTATGGCTTTATTGACAGAGCAGCTGAAGATATGACAGGAAACAGGGAGAGAGAGAGGGAGTGACACGCAGCAAACGGACCCAGGCCGGGAGTCGAACTTGGGTCCGCGCGCTCTACCCACTGAGCTAAACGGCGCCCCGACAAGTGCAGTTTTTGCCATAAAGTGCAGCAATAGCATGCTCTTATCTACGCTGCCATCCGTCCGCTTTTGAAAACAAAATTTCCCATCCATGGGGCCAACCAAAGCAGTCTCATCTGCTTCTTCGTTCATTGTTGTTGTCTGAAGTCATGAACGTTAGTTGGTGCTCCAGTATAATCGGTACCCCTGAAACTCTTCCAGTGAGAAACGTTCCGCGGTGCAAAAATAAGTGCGATTAAAATGCGTAAATTTTTATATATATATATATATATATATATATCCTGTGGCTCTCCTGAAGCTCTCCATCAACTGGTGTATGAACAATGATAAATATGTGACAATAGAATATATGAAACAGCTTTTCATATAAAATATGTATGCCTATAGATGCATGTGAAATATGCATATACTGGTTACTGGTTATATATTGTATAACTAATTAATGTTCTCTGATTTTGATTATGGCAAATTTTTTTATTTACAACTACATATCTTTGCTTCCTGTGACCACTGAGCAAACTCTTATCAAGATCACAAGATAAAGCTACAATGAAGAACTCTAGCAAGTCGATCTTGAGTCACTTTTATCATGTGTGTTTATCCCATTTTAAGGACAAGTTTTGAATTATTTGTGCATGTAGATAAATAGATAATAAATGTATTAAATAAATTTAAGTTTGATGGTGCACTGTGAAGGTGTGTCATTTAATATGATATGAATATAATTTTCTCACGGTAAACTTTTACAGAAAAAAGTTAGAAAATATATTAATAAACACTTAAAAACTTCCTTATATTTGCTTTGAAACACTGAATAGGGACTTTAAAGTGTAAAGATTATTCCCAATGCGGTATTAGAGTATTAGAGTGTATTAGAAGTTATCTATAAAGCATAAGAAAAACGCTTAATAATCATTCATTTCAGCAGATAAACACCTTTTAAAAAACGGTCACTTATCATGAAGAGACAGCACCGTGCAGTGAGACAATAATAAACCAACCTGTTTGTTCATCAGCACATAGATGATAGGATTGAACAATGCCGAGCTCTTTGAGAAGAAGGCAGGGATGGCCATGGCCGTGGCTGAAAAAGCAGCCCCCTTGTTGAAGAAGATCCAGGCAGCAAAGCTGGCATATGGGGTCCATGCCACCAAGAAGCCACAGACCATCAAGATGCACATGCGTGTCACTTCCTTCTCAGCCTTCTGGGTGGAGGCCGAGTCCTGCTGCTGGGCTGCAGCCTGGAAATGACATCAACATCAGTTATTTTCTGTATTGCATACTTTCTGTTGTTTTCACCGAAGGTAAAAAAAGAAACGAAAAAAAAAAAGAAATGAAAACCTGTGAATGTTTTCTTTTCAAATACGTATGATTATATGAAAATAAAAACAATCACATTAAAGCCACTGTCTCTTACCGCTTTCACAGTGCATACTAAGTTTCCATAAGTGAAGAATATGGTGAAGACAGGAACACAGAAGTGGCAGCTGAACATGTACATGACGTATGATTCATTGTTGTAGCCAGGGGCCTGAGTGTAGTAATCAGGTCCGCAGGACACCTGAATACCCTCTGGAATAAACCTGCAATACAGGACATAAAATGCGGGGTGCTTAATATGAATTGTAAGATTACAATATTCAGTTACAAGTGAGACTCTAATCTACAAGATGATACCACTGTACAGTTGAAACATAAGGATTTCATGAAGAAATCTTGAGCATCAAATAATTCAAAAAGTTTTGGCATTTGCACCAAAAAGCAGAGATCAAGTTACGTCCTGGTTGAGTCTGCAGAATGTGACTGGAAGTCTGGAACATGGACCATCTAATCCCATCCTTGTTACCATGGAGATGCTGCCAGGTGGGTTTATGTAAATAAACGTTGCCTTCAGATATGGAAAATGTGTGAAAACTCAATATAAATATAATGAGTTATATTTTTGGGAATATATCAAATTCAGGTCTCAGGAGCTAGACTCACAGTAATACTTGCTGAAATGACTGATGACTCTAGATTAAGGGTTTAAACACCTCCTTTAAAATATAACATTAATCCACACGGTTTTAGTTGTGTGAAGTTAAGGCAATGATAATCATCGTAGGTGGGAACAGCGAATCCCTACACTATATGTAAATGCTACAAGGTGCTAATGCATGTTAAGATTGCATGCAATTACTTAACATATTCATTACATAATGTGCAAAAGTGCTCGAAATGTAAAACACAGGTAGCAATGAGAAATAGCTTTAGTGCAGTATTCATCTCATGACGTTTAATAAAAGGACAAGAAGTCATCAAATTTGTTTGTTAAATATGAAACTAATATTTCAAGACCAGTGTCATTTGATCATATTAGTTTGTTTTTCAGGCATCACCTGGCACCTGCATCAGTATAGTCATGAATTACTAAAGTGGATTTAAGAAAGGCTTGTACCACTGAACCTCGCAACATCTATTTTCAGTCCAATGAAGAATCTGTAACATGAAATTTTGTTTTTTTTCTGGAGTCATTAAATGGGACAAATCATCACATATAAAACAATGTTGGAGCATTATATATTGATTCACTTTGTTTACATTTACACTGTTACCAATGCTATAGGTAAACTAGATGTTCATTTGAGTTATGCTAGTTTGAAAGTTAAAGTCTGTCTCTTCTTTCCCCCTTTACTCACTCTGTTATCACAAGAAGTTCTTGTATCACCAGAAGCAGGAGCAGTCACGTGACCAGTAAACACA
Organism: Sparus aurata; assembly: GCF_900880675.1. Taxonomy (NCBI): domain Eukaryota; kingdom Metazoa; phylum Chordata; class Actinopteri; order Spariformes; family Sparidae; genus Sparus; species Sparus aurata. The sequence continues at coordinate 18,955,235 of NC_044192.1, forward strand.
CCTCCAGCATATATAGATCATGTTAAGATTTGACAGATAACTCCCACAAACTTAGCAATATAGTCATCCATTGTATAGAGGAGGAAGACTTTGAGAGTATTTTTTGCTCTGCAAAAACTTGATGGAGGTTATCCAAAGGCGATTTTCCTAATGACCTCAAAATATATAATTCTTTTTTTTCTAATTCAGTGGTCTAGTCACTATGGTGGTGTTTGTTCTAAACCTGCAAGATCATGTGACTTCTTGTGTCCCTAGTGGATCTACTCTCATAACATCACCAAATCGCAATGTCTGAGTAGTTAGGTTGGTGTTCAAATAGTTGCAAACCAAGAAGAAGAAGGAATGAGCTGCGTAGGAGCTAAGTAGGAGTGTGAATTCTGGTGTGGTGAGGACCTCTCTATTCAAGACATGTAATCTACTTTGGTGGGGGGAGTAACTCATTACCTGGACCACCCAACAAGAGGAGGGATGGCACAGGAACAAGCCATGATCCAGGTGAATGCACAACCTGTTGCAGCATGAGTGGCTGAAAATTTGAAACTACCCATGGGTTTGCAGACCACGATGTATCTCTCAATAGCCAGAACCACCAGAGACCACAGAGACACTTGACCTGTTGAGGAAAAACAGAGACAACAGAAGTTGTGATGGGAACCCTCAAAAGTTTTGCCCTTTGTTGTAGCAGCTTAGAGCTCCACAGTCTCACATGACCAGTCAGGAAATGATGTTGTTAAGTAACCAATAAACTGTAGTACAACAACAAGTGAACATCCCTTTTACCAAAGTTTACCTCCAATGGTAGACATAAATCCTTCAATAGCACAGCCCATGGTTCCCAAGGAGAAGTAGCCCATCAGGGCAGTATAGAAGGTGACTGTGAATCCAAAGAAGACCATGATCAGTCCAGCCACAGCAAGGTTGACCAGGATGAAGTTGAGAGGTTGCCGCAGCTTCTTGTTCTGGACCGTGACCAGCAGTGTCAGGAAGTTGATGGGGAAGCCAGTGCAGATCAGGAAGAACATGTAGAAAGCCAGTAGTTTGAACATCCATGGATCTGCCAGATAATACTGTGGATATTCAAAAGGACTCCTCACAAGCCCTGTCCTGTTGTTCATTGGGACGTAGAAGTTCCTTCCTTCAGTGCCGTTCTCCATCTTTCTGTGTTAGGATTTGGATTGGCTGTGTCGATTAGGCTTGGAGCACAGGTGTCCACTCTCTGACTTGTTGCATGTTATACTGCAGCTATGGTTATAAAGGCTCCTGGGGGATTGACTCACAGTGGTTCAAGAAGATAAGAGAGGATCTACATGAGAATTTAGCGAATTATCTGTCAGAGTATAATCTCTGAGAAAAGAGTTTAGCTTCAATGGAATGAGGTCAGAGATTCACAAAGGTCACATTTGAAACAGACACATCCCTCTTTTCCTTTTTTTCTTCGTGTAAGGAGCATTTTTACCGCTCACTTCTTCAGTTATTTCAACGTGAGGAAAGCACACACAAAAACCAGCCCAACTTTTCTTTTCACGATCACGTTCAAAATACATTCCTGTCCATCTATCCGTTTTTATAGCTACTTCAGTACGAGTTTTCCTTTGGAGAAGTTGTGTAGGACTGCAACTCAGATCTGATTTTTGTCAACAGTGTAATTGAATGATGCAACTTTAAATGAAACATAATGTGTTAATAAGCTAATTAGCCAAACACCATTTAAGGAAATCTCTGACAGTTAGCTTTAACTTGATGAGCTGACTATCCATTTAGTGATGGCAGCACTTTGTTAACAGGATTTAAGAGTGCAGGCAAGTAAACAGCCACTGCAGCAATGCCAGTATATGTGTAGATAGATAGATAGATAGATAGATATGTATCGAACAAGCCCTATTAAAATGGGCACCGAAAACTCATCAGCTGTTATCAATCAGGATCTCTCAGAAGAAGTTAACAGACCATGCTGTTATGATATACACAACTTTCTATAATCACCATGGATTGTTCAAGTTAATGTTTGTTTATTTTTGAACCAGCAGATTTGGTCACATCCACAATAAATTCAGATTTGAACCAAATGTCATGAATGTTTTTTGTGACAAAGTAGTCTCCTCCTCCTCTCTTTTCATTCAGGCTCCCTTATTCTCCTGGCTCCTGGGAACATCTCTCTTTCCTGGCTCCCGCTGCCTCACATATTGACAGATCTGGATCGCCATATCCTGGGCTCTGCTGGAATATTGCTCTCCTCTTTTTTACAATCTCCTTATATTTGTATCTTTATTCTAATGTTGTCTTTGTTTACTGCTAATTATATTGTGTGGCCTGCCTTTTTCCAAGTCACCATGATGGAGAAGCGGTCGTGTGGCTTGGACATCACTTGGCGATTCCCCGGCCTGCTCATTCACCCTCCTGGATCCACACACTTGACGTATATTATATAATTTGTATCAAATATTCTGTCAATGCAAATTGTTAACTGTGATTTTGTTGTTCTGTTGTGTACATGCAACATGTATTGCATGTCCAACCATCCTGGGAGAGAGATCCTTCCACTGTGGCTCTTCCACAGAGAAAGGATCTGAAATTGATTTGATTTGATTTGATTTGATTTGATTTGATTTGATTTGATTTGATTTGATTTGTATGTGATCCACTCATTCATCACAGAAAAATGCTATAGAAATCACTGGGAGTGAAGACTGCCAGCAAAACTGAATGGTTCACTATAACAACAAACACAAACTGAACGTTCAATAAAGTTCAATACTGTAAATATTCAAATACACTGCAAAAGCAACAGGTATGTTCAACAAGTATGTTGTAGAAGTTATAAAAGTTCAGAAGTTCTCAGCCTGTGTGGTAAATCCTTTGGGTCAAAGGTTCCCACTGAAGACTCAGGGTTATCCATTAAGAAGATTATTGGTTGGTTATGTTGTCAGCATGGCTTGGTCAATGTTTGCAAACTCATGGATACAGGTCTGATCTATTCTTCAGACTTCTTCAGTGTTTTGGGGTTACACTGTCCAAATGTCGTCTCAAACTGTGTAATGTACAGCACTTGCTTATAGCCTGCATTATTGCCATGATAAAGAATACATAGTTTTATGTTTTCATGACAGATATACAGAAACCAAGAACAGACATGCTTGCAATTATGTTTCTATTTGTCTTGTTATCATGAGAAAATAAAAGTCAAATTTCTTAAGATAAAGAGATAATTTACTATGCAACGAACAACTTCATGAGAGTGTTTTTTTATTATTATTATTATTTTGGTATTTCATGGCTTCATTTGACAGGATGGCTTTAAGAGTGACAGGACATGGGATGAGAGATATAATGGCCTGCATTATTGTCTTCATAAGTGGACGCACCTTCTAATTAATGATTACCTGAGGTAATCCTTTTACAGGAAGGTCTAGTCTATGATGAGGTTATTGAGCTTATTTTATTAGAGAGTCAAAACATGTATAACCTGAATAAGGATAAATACTTAATACTGACTGAACCACTTTGCTTTACCTAAAATCTATTGCCTCAATTTTGCTATACGGTAATGTGCAGCAATTCATGTCATGTTATTACAATTACTGACTGTTCATGATAGGACAGCGTATTGTAGTACAGTGGGATCAAGTGGTGCTCCATGGAGATCAATGGATTTTACGTGTAAGAAACTGTATGTTACCCTTACAATTTTGTGTTTTCATTTAGTTTTTCATACTGTGAATTATATAATCTGGATATACTGTAGTGTGTACATACCGTGGCTGGGTGATACTGTAGATACATTTAGAGTTAAATGACCTTCATTATACCACACAGCACTTAAATTATATGGTATTCTAATGAGCTTCCATACACTTGAAACATTAGAAAGCAATAATAAGTATTTCATATTGAATGGTGTTTTTACGACCGACAGTGGTTCAGTTATAGATTCAATGGATTTTTAATCCTGCCCATTAGAGAAAGGCTGTTTGACCTGCAGTAAGTTAGAAGCTGATTTAGGAGTTACAGATGACATTTATTTCAAATGTATTGTGAGAACCTTTTATTTATTTGTTATGGCCCTCCATTGATATTGTGGTAATTTATAATGCAAGTTAGTTAAACTACATTGATAAGTGATAACATTTGTACCTATATATTTCTACAACAAAATAAAAAAACATGTTCTATGACTTTCTTAAGCTATATTCAAGCATAATCCTTGTTTACAGAAACATAGGTAGATCAAATCAGACACAAGGTTAAGCAATAATGTAACACTTCACAGGTGCAACATGGAGTGAGTTCAGGAGTGGATTTAAATCCCATTTGATTAAAAAAGATATGATGGTTAAGAAAATGTTTCATCAATTCAACAGAATGGCTTTGAATAACATTTTTAAGCTATATATTGTAAATCTTAATATACTTCAAAAGCAGAATGACTGTTCAACAACACATTGTAGGTGTTCGTGTGTTCACAGGCTGTATGGTAAATCCTTTGGGTCAAAAGTTCCCACTGAAGACTCAGGGTTATCCATTAAGAAGATTATTTGGTTGGTTATGTTGTCAGCATGGTTTGTCCAGAGTTTGCAAACTCATGGATACAGGTCTGACTCTATTCTTCAGATGCAAATCTTGAATGCCTCTGAGATTTACTACTTTTTACTAGTGTTTTGGAGTTAAACTATCCAAATGTTGTCTCAAACGGTGTAATGTGTAGCACTTGCTTATAGCTTGCATTATAGCCATGATAAAAAATACATAGTTTTATGCTACCAAATTACAGATATACAGAAATCAAGAACAGACATGCTTGCAAATATATTGTTTTCATTGTCTTGTTATCATGAGAAAATAAAGGCCGAATTTCTTCTTCAAAACTTCATCAGAGTGTTTTTTTTAAATGTTATTATTATTTTGGTATTTCAGGGCTTTATTTGACAAGACAGCTTTAAACTGACAGGAAATGGGATAAGAGATAGGATGACTGACATATAGCAAAGGGCCACAGGTTTTTATACAATGTCCTTAAACAGGCATATCAAACTGTATTCAAAAAAGCAGTTACCCCTTGCCTGAATTATTGCCTTCATAAAAGAGAGGCAAAAGTGTTTTGCTACCAATTGATTGATGGATTAGTGTTTACAGTTTTTCTTTATAGTATCAACCCCTCCAAGGTGCTTTAACATTTACCTGTCCATTTGAGATTCAAGCAGGTTGTTCAAACTTTTACCTTTATAAACGTTTTACTTGGATAAGCATAAACTGTCCTGTCCATTCCCCCTGTGAGTGGAGTCATCTGTTAAACAGCAGTAACCTTTGGCCGTCTGACACTGAAGGTGCCCTAATAAATTTAAATTATTAGATTACAACCGTAAATCGACATGCCTTCTAATTATTGATTACCTGAGGTAATCCTTTTACAGGATGCTCCAGTCTTAGATGAGGAAAAAGTGCTTATCTCATTAGAGAGTAAAAACATGTATCACCTGAATAAGGATAAATACTGACTGAACAACTTTGCTTGACTATTAGTTAATTTTTGGGCCCTTGCCATACGGTAATGTGCAGCAATTCATGTCATGGTGATGAAGGTTCTCAGTCATCCAGATCATGGTAAATCCAAGTGCTGTATAGTAGGCAACTGCTCTTGTTTCAGTTTCTTGAAGAGGTTTCAGCTCTCATCCAAAAGGCCTCCTCAGTTTTAACGAACTGGAGGGGAGTTTGCAGGCTTTCACACACTGTGTGGGTGATGTCATGTTATTACAATCACTGACTGTGTGGTAAACACAGCCAATTTTAATTTCCCAATACCAACTGAAAAGACATAAAAGTTTCACAAAACAAAAAATTATCACATACATATTGATAATATGGACACCACCAATGAGAAATGTTGTGAGTTTATCATGATTTGATATTGAAGTAAGCTGATTTCTCACAGAACAGTTGTGTTTGTTGAGGGTAAATGTTAATCAGTTAACATTTAAACATTAACTGATTTAATATATGAAGATATATTTGTTTGTTTATTTGTTGGCCTCACTTAATCTCATGACTCTTATATATTCTAGTATTAATGGAATGAGTTCAGGAGTGTATTTAAATCCCATTTTTATTCAAAGAGATGTGATGGTTTAGAAAATATTTAATCAATTCAACTGAACGGCTTTACAGTCATACATCTTTCGTCTTAGTGGTATTTACTGTGTTTTTCCGACTCTCCGATATCATAAGACCCTTTGAGAAGATGACTAAATGAAAAAAAAGATCTACATACTGTATTTATACATTCGTAATAAAAAAATAAAAGCAAATACATGGGGGGGGGGGGGTCACGTGATGACAGCCTAGGAGACGGTCGATTTTGCGGGAGCTCCGCCAACACCCTTCATATTTTTTGCATTCCCTCTTAAACCACGTTTCTTTTTATAATGCCAGTGTTACAGTATGACTCTTGAACAATTCTGGACAAAACAACACCAAACAATGCGAAAGGGAAAGATTAAGCCGCGACAGCCGACTGACAACACGCAAAGTTACGGAGCTAGCCCAACATGGCAGCGAGCATGATGAAGACGGTGAGGAGGCAGAACTTGACCCCGGACTTGCAAAAGCGCTGGATTTGATGACCACTAAACTAATGGTGGCTATTGATAACAAACTCGACCCTTTGGCTAAAACAGTCCTCTCTCATACTACCGAGCTGAAGAGGGCTAATGACCGTTTGGATGAAGCAGAGGCTAGGATGCTACAGCTCGAGACCGCTAGCGAGCCGCAAGCTAACCGAATGGTAGCTTTGGAGAGAAAAGTCGAATCCCTCCTCGACCACATAGACGAACTGGAAAACAGAGGGCGGCGGAAGAATGTCCGCATATTCAACCTGCCCGAGAACATGGAGGGGAGAAATGCTTTGGACTTCTTTGAACACTGGCTACCGGATTTTCTCGACATGGATGCTGAGCGGGGTCGAGTCAAGCTAGAACGGGCTCACCGCTCTCTAAAGCCCAGGCCCGGGTCTGACCAGCGACCGCACCCCGTCATCATTCGGTTCCACGCGTTCCCGGACAAGCAGAGAGTGATGGCAGCAGTCGGGGATATTACTCTGGAGGGAAGTTAGATATCCTTCTACCACGATCTGTCTGCTTCAGTACTTCGCAAACGGAAAGAGTTTAATGAAGCCAAACAACATCTCAGACAAATCGGTCCTGATTACTCCATGCTCTTCACTGCAAAGTTACAAGTGTCACTGAATGGCACCAAGAAAACCTTCCTCTCCCCCGACAGAGGCTCTGACCTTCGCAACTAGTGCAGCACGTCAGGAATGACGCATTCTCCGACCACATGAGAGCTAAGTTTGGACAATCGTTCATGTATACTGGTGACTATACTGTTTTACTATACATCTTACATTCATGTGAATGATTATTCATTATCATATGTATTAAGGTATCCCCCTTGCTCAATTATACACCAGTGTTCATTCAGTCTAAGTCCAGCTGGCTCAAGAGCAGATGACGATTCATATCTAGAGGCTTACAGGTTTAAAACGTTTGTTTATCATGTAATAATTGGGTGTTGCTGTGAGCCCCGGTCAACTGGCTTTGCTTTCTTTCTGTTTACATGGTGTGAGAAACACATTCGGCCCCAGTGGAGGCGCCCTATGGAACAGCAATCCCTCCGCAACCTGGGGAGGGACCCCCATTATCCATTTTCTTTTCTGTCAACATTTCCCTTTTTCCTTTTCTTTTTTTCAACATGTATAGTTTCTTACTGTTGTGGTTCCATATGTTCTGGTTTTTTTGTTACTCGTAGTTCATGCCCAGTACTGGTCTTCTACATTCAGTGTATCATGTCGACATATTCAGGTAAACTACCTAAAAACACGCCCCTAAAAGCAGTACAATGTAATATAGGTGATATAAAACTGCATCTCTGGTCATCTGTATGGATACTCAATTCAGTTCATTATAGTTGCCAAAAGTATGATGCCAACTTATAAGTTAAAACTCTGTTCATGGAATATAAGACGCTTGAGGGGTAATGTGAAGCGAAGAAAGGTTTATTCTCTGTTGAAGAGGGAGGGGGTAGATGTGGCTGTACTTCAGGAGTCCCACTTGGAGGACAATGAGCATCTCAAACTTAAATACAGTTGGGTTGGCCAGGTGTACTTTTCCTCTTTTACCAGCAGTAGCAGAGGGGTTGTTATATTGATACACAAGAATCTGCCATTCCAATTAAAAAAGTGTATAAAGGACAAGTACGGCAGATTTGTGATTATAAATGGTGTCTTAAATGGCAAAGAAATTACTATCATGAATCTTTATTGCCCACCTAATTATTCTCCAGATTTATTAACTAAAGCATTTTCAGAATTTGCAGAAGTATCCTCGCCACTGGCCTTGGTGGGAGGTGACTTTAATTGTTTACTTAATCCTGGACTTGATAGACATCCCCCACAAAATTCTTCTCTGACAAACCAGGCTAGAGCCCTCTTGTCGACTTGTGAGGAAATCAACCTGGTTTATATATGGCGAGTATTACATCAATCTGATAGAGAATTCACCTTTTACTCCCCTCCTCACAAGTGCCACACACGCATTGATTATTTTTTTGTACCCCAGTCTGTGATGCAATTTGTGTCCTCCTGCTCAATAGGCAATATTGTGGTTAGTGATCATGCAATTCTGCTCCTTGAGGTGTCTCTTGACATAGAATTTGTTAAAAGTAAATGCTGGAGTTTCAACACGCGTCTCCTGAAAGATGACAAATTTATCTCTTATCTGAAAAGTGAATTTAAAATATTTTTGTCTATTAATTCACAATCTACTAACAACCCATCCTTACTGTGGGAAACGGCTAAAGCATACATCAGAGGTATGATCATAGGTTACTCAGCCTCGAAAAAGAGAAAACAACTAGAACAGCAATTAAAACCCCCCAAAAAGCTGGCAGATATTAAAAGTGCATTTAGCACAACATCAGACCTGTTACTGTTGCAGAGGAAATGCGCAATACAGGCTGCACTGGACACTCTACTAACCCAGCAGGCTAAGAGTGCTCTACTCTTCTCAAAGCAAAGGCTATATGAGTATGGGGATAAGCCCAGTAAGTAGGGTAAGTGTACCTATTAAGCCCACGTACCATATAAGCCCACTTGTGACTTCTGAGTCAATTTTAAAAAAAACTACACCACCATTTTTGCTGGTTGATGGTTCTTCCAATGAAGCTGCTTGTTACATAAATTATTCTTTTGATTGTAAGCCAATCAGATTTGTCGATCTTGAGTTATCGAAGCACATGTGTGACATGTGCCTGCTGCTCCCAGAAGAAGTTACAAAAAAACTTAGGTGATTTTGATGCCCTGAAAACCAACATTTTTTTTCCATATTTCTACCCCTGCTTTTGGTAAACTAGTGCAGTGCCCGTAAGAAAAATTTATTCCTATAAAAAAGTGGGAGGTTAGGTAGCTTTTTCATGGATGGCCAAATGAGGCTGTGTTTGAAGGTGGGACGTCAGGGATATTTAGGTTTGTTGTGAAATCCGATATTCCGGGGTATAATTGGCCGTTTTTGACTATTTTTGATTTTGCCATTATATTTCACCTTAAAAACTATTTACTTGGTGTCATTATTTCCAGTACAACCTCACATGTGTGACTGTACAGTTATTTTATTATTTTGACATACTGTATTAACACAATGGACCTAAAATCACCAAAAAAAAAACATAAAATCCAAGTAGAAAAAGTTAAATTTTTTTACTGTGAAAACCACAAATATGTTTAACAAACCGTTTTTTTTTTTTTACTTATAATGCAAATATAAATTGTTGTTTGTTAAATTTGTGCATACATTTTAAAAATTTACAAAGTTATATGTAACTATTTACATTTAAATGCAGGCAATGCTCAGGTCTGCCTGTGCTCCTTCCAGCTGAATTAAGAGCTGCACTGCCTGCTCCACATTCAGCTTCTCCTCATTGTTCTGACTTATTAAACAAAAAACCGACTCCACTACTTACTTAACACACTACACCAAACACTGCATAACACACTAACTATACAGTCCAAACACGCTAAATGTCACAAATCTCTCAACTCTCAATATCGCTGTCTATACACCGACCGTCGTTGCCTGTCAATCATACGCCTACATCCCTCCCACAACTTCCTGTTCTGCTTGGACACTTTCGTGACAAAAGCCCGTTTTTACCGTTTCTTCCTGCACTAGACACAAAGCAAACGTGATGGCAATGTTCGCGAAAAAGCGTGGCGGACATTATTTACCCTAAGTCCAGTTTTGGACGTGCCGTTGCGTCCGGTCCTTTGCCTCGGGAGGTGGGCCGTGTAGCTAGTGGCTAGCAGCTAGCCTAGGCTAGCTACACACGAACATCCACAGATTCCGATTCCACTTTGTTGTCCACGCGTCTCCGGATCTCCTCAGACCCGAACAGACTCTGTCCGGACTCTTTTAGTCTCATTAATTCACACCAGTCAGTTTAGATGCACAGAACAGAACAGGTCCGAACCGCCGGCAAAATCCCAGTCCAGCTCGCGCCGCTGCAGATATAAATCTGCTTGTTTCTTAAGGTGGGGGGTCCATGGTGGGCTCTGCAGTGATTGGCTCTGCTGCGCACGTGACTGTGGTGGCTCGGTGGACAATGCTCGCGAATTTGTAAAGAATTTATGAAATAATTTATTAACGGTGTCATTGCAGTCCAAACAAATGCGAAGTCGCACACCCTTGAAACACGCAGAAGCCATGTTGTAAGTCTCAGGTCAGTCTGATCCTGATCCGCAGAGATATTTGGTAAACACACACACACAATCACACACACAGACAGACAGACAGACAGACAGACAGAGATGCCTTGCTTTTATAGAGAGATACTCATTTGTTATTGAAATTTAAGAGATTAGTGCTTTAAATAAAACATATGTTAGAATTTTACTAGAATTAGAATTTTTTCTTTTGCAGTCAAAATATGTGTTTTAGCATGCTAGCCAACAGCCCACATGCTGTATCAATACAGTCACTGCATAGCATTGTTCATTGCAATGACATAAAGCATGATAAGCATGTGTAGTTTACATTTTTGTAGGCAGAATATCCTATTGTACTGTTAAATAGATAATACATGTGTATATTTATCTTTATTTATTTTTTAATTGACATTTTTACCAAGTGGGCTTAAAGGGGACACTAGCAAAAAAAACACACCATTTAGGGTGGATGTAAATGAGTATAGCTAATTACTTAAATGCACGATCAATTGATACTTTTCATGTTATGTTAGTACAGCATATATAGATTCATGTCATGTAGTTGTTTTTTAATGTCATGTGTGTAGAAAAAAATATTCTGACTTTTAACCAGAAATTCACTGATGTTCCCTTTAAGCCCACCAGCTCACATTAAGCCCACTTAGCTGTGTTTCAATGGAGATTTTCTCCCTTTTGACTTTTGAACCATTTTCCTGCCTAACATTGACCTCACCTAATCAATCAGCTTCATAATTCAGATAATTAAACACCCAAATTTAAATATCAGTGATGTTGCATAGGTCAATTCATTCTGGATAGGCCTACATTCTGTCCTACTTTTAGCATAATTTTCAACCCTTTACTTTTCAGATGACATGACTAGAACACGGAAAAAGTACAGCTCATGCAAACACATTGCAGAAGCATGCCGCCAATATACAGGGCGGGAACAATGACAAATCTCTCAGTTCTGGCAAGAACTTACTCTTTAATGTTACTCTACAATGGTTTTAATGGTTTCTATGTAAGCTGTTTTTATGTTTTAAAAATCAATTAAAGTTATTTGTTTAATTGTAAATACTGACTTATTTATTATCCTTAAAATATTAGTATTGAACCAGTACACTGCCTTTCTTTCAGTCATTAGGTCTTCAGAAATCTAGATAAAAACATCTGCACTCTCATCCAGCTGGCTGGACCAGAAATTTTGGCCAATTGCAAATGCCAACAGTACAATGTAGGATAGAGATAGACAAAATGACAACACATATTGAAAAATGAGGTATTCAAGAGTAATTTCCATTCTAATTTTGATTTTGTCAATGAATAGTTTTTTGGCTACATTCCAAAGAAGACATGTTGTAAGTTTAGCTTTTTCTGTGTTGACAACACAGCAAAAGGCTGATCACGCCTATTTCAAATGCAATTTACAGGCCAGAGGAAAGGAGTGGAGACAAAATAAAAATAGCTATTGAGAGCTAAGACATTACATTTCTTAATAGAATAAGTTTGGATTGTTAAGATTTTTAAATATATATATTTATTTATCAACAAATCATGAAGTGGGCTTATTTGGAACACCCATGGGCTTAATGGGTATATTAAGTACCCATTAAGCCCATGCCAGACTTTTGACATATTTTGACAAATTAAACTATGAAAACATTAAAAATTGGTATAAATGAATTATTGACACTTCAAATGAGACATCATTTTAACTAAAATGTTCTCTCTTTAATTGGGGCGGTATATATTAAAAATGTCTGAAAAACAGATTTGGTGGGCTTAATAGGGACATTTACCCTATCTATCTCATTTGACCAAAATTAAAAGGGACCCTCAAGTGATTCCTTCAATTTTAGATGGAAATGCACCCACCACTTTGATAACAAAAACATTAATAACACTTTCAGGCAATTTTATGCTAGGTTGTATGAATCAGGTCAACCACAGGGAGTTTCAGATAGGATGGAATCCTTTTTAGGGAGACTAACCCTTCCATATCTGATTCCCAAAAACAAGAATTAGATGCTCCCATCTCCAGGGAGGAGGCCTTATTGGCACTTAAAGCCTGCAATCAGGCAAAGCACCAGGGCCTGATGGCATGAGCAGTGAATTTCATTGGGAATTTCAAGATGTGCTTGTGGACCCCTTCTTGGAGATGTTGGAACATCACTGGTAGCCTCCCCCATTCACTAAGAGAAGCTGATATCTCCTTAATTTAAAAAAAAAAAAGGAAAGTCCCCTGAGGACTACTCAGGATATAGGCCTATTGCTCTTCTGAATCAGGACATTAAATTACTATCCAAAATACTGGCATTACGTCTCGAGAAAGTTCTTCCTTTCTCATCAGAGAGGACCTGACAGGCTTTAGGCCTGTCCTGGACTGGCAAAGTACTGAAGCTGCTTAATGGCTGGCTGAGTGACTTTATTTGGAGCAAGAGAAAGCCCAGGCTAAAAGTAGCAAAATTACAACTCCCTAGTTCGAAGGGTGGCTTAGATCTTCCCAACATCAGATGGTACCAGTTAGCATCCCATTTAAGATTTATAGCAGAATGGGTCAAGGAGGATCCTACTTCTGACTTGCTGAGTTTAGAAAAGTTGCAGACCTCAGGCTCCTTGTTAGGCCTTTTGGCCTTCAAGGACTTAAAGTCAGCCAGGAGCCATTGTAAAAACAACCCTATAATCTCTAATGCATTAAAAGCATTGTTTATTACACAAAAACTTGAAGGGAGGTCTGGACTAACATCTCCATTGGTTCCTATTCAGGGTTATCCTAACTTCTTACCAGGCATGGGGGATGGTGGGTATAACACTTGGACATCTCGAGGGATAAAGAGGATGCGTGATTTATTTCAGGGTGCATCCATGCTATCGTTTGCCCAACTCCAAGAAAAGTATAATCTCCCCAGGCATGACTTTTTCAAATATCTGCAGATTCGGGACTTCATAAGCAGGGGAACTACTCTTAATATTGATGCCACTACATCGGCAGTTGAACAATTACTCCTCCTTGGCCCAGCTAAGAAATCCATCATTGATTTTATAATGTCCTAAGCCAGACTGATGTGATAAATGTACAGGATGTTATGCAGACGTGGCAAGATGAACTTGGTATGGATATTGATGGGGATAAATGGACTAAGTTATGGGCTCAAACAAAGAAAATATCTGTATGTAACCGTGCCAGATTGCTGCAATTTAAGCACCGTTTACAAATCTCTCCTAACAAAAGACATAAAATGAACTCTCAACTCTCACCTGCATGTTTAAAATGTAAAATCTCAGTGGGCACCTATACTCATTGTATTTGGTCTTGTCCTAATATTCAAGCATACTGGATTGATGTTTTGCAAGATCTGGAAAATATACTTGGTGTTGTGTTGCACATGGACCCTCTTTCTTTAATCCTGGGTTACCCCAGTCAAGACACTATTGTGGATGCTAACTCTACCAGACTGTTTAATATCCTCACATATGCGGCAAGGAAGAACATCTTTCTGTCCTGGATAAGTGATAAACCCCCCCACTAAATCAAACTGGCACAGGATAGTTATGGAATGTTTTCCCCTTGAGTACCTGTCATGTCTGCTTTACTCTTCAGTGGGACAGTTTATGAACATTTGGACTCCATATCTTCACTTTTCCGGCTCTACAGTGGCTTCTGTGCTTTCAAATGTTGTCCTTGGCTAGCCTTTGGCTCTTCTCCTATGTCTTGCTCATAATACTGAGCAACCTGGTCATTTTGAAAATGTCAGAACTACAATCTGGGGTGTATATTTACTCATTGTACTGGTCGGGTGTATGTATAATGTAAATGTGTATAGACTGTCCAGACCAGTGTTGTACTGAGCCTTGTTGTTGTTTTATATGTTAACATGTAAAAAGCTCAATAAACATATTTGAGGAAAAAAAAAAAAAAAGCAGATGCATGGATGGATGGATAAACACAAAAAACACAAACTGAACTTTTAGAATAAAATTTTATTAAGAGTTAATCATTGTAAATATCTAAATACAATGCAAAAGCATTATGACTGTTTAACAAGTATGTTGTAGTTTCTTCACAGACTGTATGGTAAATCCTTTGGGTCACCCAGGTTCATCCATTAAGAAGATTATTGGTTGGTTATGTTTGTCTACATGGTTTTTTCAGTGTTTGCTAACTGATGGATTATTTGACTAACAACTTGCCCCTGGCCTGCCTTATTGCCTTCATAAAGAAGAGACAATAGTGTTTTGCTACCAAAGGATTACTGTTTACAGCATTTCTTTACAGCATCAAATCCTCCAAGTACTTTAACATTCACCTGTTCATTTGAGATTCAAGCAGGTTTTTACAAATCTTTTACTTGGATAAGAATAAACAGTTTTGTCCATTCTCCCTGTGAGTGGAGTCATCTGTTAAACAGCAGAAACCTTTGGCTGTCTGACACTGAAGGTTCCCTGATATAATTAAATTATTGAATTACAACTGTAAATCCATGTGCCTTCTAATTAATGATTACCTGAAGTAATCCTTTTACAGGATGCTCCAGTCTTTAATGAGAAAATTGAGTTTATTTCATTAGAGAGTCAAAACAGGTATTACCTGAATAGGGATGAATACTTAATACTGACTCAACAACTTTGGTTGACCTATAAATCTATAAGTTATACGGTAATGTGTGGCAATTCAAGTCATGTTGATGAAGGTTCTCAGTCATCTGTATCGTAGGCAACTGTTCTTCAATTTCCCAATACCAACTGAAAACAGTCCTGATAGAAATGTTTGATGACATAAAAGTTTCCCAAAACAAAGAACATTGCATACATATTTATAATATGAACACCACCAATGAGAAATGTTGTGAGTTTATCATGATTTAATATTGAAGTAAGCAGATTTCTCACAAAACAGTTGTGTTTATGGAGGGTAAATGTTAATCAGTTAATATTCAAACTGTAAATGTTTAAAAATATGAATATGTATTTGTTATTTTATTCTTGATATGAATTTATAAAGATAATGTGTACCAATTTGTTCAAGGCAAATATTGGCTCTATTATTAAATGAATTTGAGTTAACTGAATCACAACTACTTTTGAACAGTTACAGATGGTAACGCTTTATGAATTACACATCATCGCTGTAAGCATGCAAGTGTGTGCAGTCAATTCTGATACTGTAGATACACTTAGAGTTAAATGGCCTTCATTTTACCATGTAGCCCTTAATTTATATCATATCGCAATGAGCTTCCATACACTTTAATGCAGTTATAAGTATTTATTACTGAATGGTGTTTTTACAGATGACAGTGGTTGAGTTATAGATACCATCGATGTCAATTGATTTTTTAAATCCTTCCCGGTATAGAAAGTCTGCCTGACCTGTGGTAAGTGAGAAGTCGATTGGTTGATTACAGTTTTTGCCTAATGCTTAAACACTAAAAGTGGTTGCTATGCCCAAAGCATCACAACATCTAACTTTGCTGACCATGCACTAAACAAAAGCACCAAACCTGCAAACACAATAAATGCTTTGCACTGTGTTTGAAATTCTCCAACACACTTCTTGCAAAATACTACACACTGTTTTTTTACATAAGACACATTGTTCAAAAAGGAATACAAAACACAACTCAAATTGGAAAAGCACACAGACTCACACACATGAAAACATTTAAAATCTAATTGTAGACCAATCAGTCTCAGCCATAGCAGTACAAATACACCTGATGTGAGCTCAGCTCCTTTGTGCCAACTTTGGAAACATGGAGGCAGAAAAAGGAAAAGGGAGCGGAAGAGCAGCAGCAGGAGGAGGAAGAGGACAAAGAAGGGGAGCAGGCAACAGAAGGAGACAAATATCCGATGACATGAGGGCCACTTTGGTGGACCATGTTATAAATCATGGCCTTACAATGAGGGAGGCTGGGCAGAGTCCATCCAAACCTAAGTCGCTACTCAGTAGCCTCAATTAGAACATTCAGACTGGAAAACAGGTATGTTTTGAAGTTTCCACACTAAACTGTACCAAAGAAATTGCAGTATTGCACATTGTTCAAACGCACAGTACAATACATTGCTGTATTACTGTAGGTCTATGGGTCTAAAGTACAAAATGTATGATGTTTCATTTTCTACAGAACTGCCAGACGACCTGCACAGGGTGAAAGGCAGGCTATGTTCAGTGATGAACAGGAGGTGGCCATAGTCAATGTTGTTTTGGCAAATAACGAAATCCAGCTTCGTGATTTGAGAGAGCAGATCATCACAGATCAAATAACCTTCGCTGGCATCAACACTGTCAGCATATCTACACTCTCCTACATCCTTAAAAAGCACAACATCTCACTGAAGAAGCTGTATAGAGTTCCATTCGAGAGGAACAGCGCGAAAGTAAAAGACCTACGTCAAGACTATGTGCAAGTAAGCCACACACACACACAGACACACACATTACAGTATTGTGTGTAAATGTATATGTGATAGTCCTGTGTTTTCAATCACACTATATTCACTGTACATTATCTACATTTTTCTGTTTTAGAGATTCCTGGAACTTGATGCAGCTCCACAGCAACATGAGTTCTTTTATGTAAATGAGGCTGGGTTCAACCTGGCGAAAACCAGACGTCGGGGCCAAAACATTATTGGGCAAAGGGCCATAGTGCATGTCCCTGGTCAGCGTGGGGCAAATATCACCTTATGTGCAGCCATCCGTGTACAGGGAGTCCTGCATCACCACTCCATCCTCGGTCCCTACAACACAGCCCTCATTATTCGCTTTCTGGACACACTTCATGAAACAGTAGTCCAGGACGGGCCAGAGCAGCCCCAGTTTGTTGTCGTCTGGGATAATGTCAGTTTCCATCGGGCTGCTCTGGTCCGGGACTGGTTCACCAATCATAATAGAGTCATTACACTCAACTTGCCACCATACAGCCCATTTCTGAATCCAATTGAGTTCTTTTCAACCACATGCCCGCATGCCTCTTCTACAAGCCATGGAAGAGGCATGCGGCGACATTGAGGTGAGGTCCATACAGGGTTGGAGTCGGCATGCAAGGAGATATTTCCCCCGTTGCTTGGCAAGGGAGGACATTCAATCAATCAATCAATCAACTTTATTTATAAAGCACTTTTCATACATGAGTATGTAGCACAAAGTGCTTTACACAGGAAACATAAAACAATAATAAAGAAAGCCCCTCCCTCCCATCCTCCGTACTATATACATGCACACATACGTACACACACATACACACACACACACACACACTCTTACTACAGGAAATAAGGAGACATGGCAAGGCACTGAGGATTGAGGAAACGCCACCTTTGGGGCCGTCCACACTGGGAGGAGTCACAGGCTGTGCCACTGAGATTTGGTAATGATTTATTTCAACCAGTTACTCTTTCTTAAAAAAAAAATTTATCTTCCTCTTGCCTCTCAAAAATAGAGGAGGACCAACCTCCTCTGCCTCAATGGACGAGCCTCCTCTGATGTGCATAAAGCACATCTGTGTGTTGTTGCTGCTAGGAAAGAGTGCAAACAAAGGTGCATGTGTTTAATGTTTTGAAGCTAAAAACAGTTTTGAAATGGGATTGGTAGGTTTTGTTTCAAGAGTTTCATTTTGCCGTATAAGTTAGGAGTTTTTCTCCATGTGCTGTGTCTTACTCGACCTGTGTGTTAAGTTATGACACAGTGAGCCAAAGTCTGCAACGTGTGTAAGCATTCGGCAAAAACTGTGAGAAGCAACACATTACTTTTATTTAAAATGTATTGTGAGAACCTTTTATCAGTGTATTATAAACTTCAGTTATCGTTGTGGTAATTTATGATACAAGTTATTTGAACTACATTCAAAAAATCATGTTCTGTGCCTTTCTTAAGCAATATTCGGCTCTTCACAAGTGCAACATGGAGAGAGTTCAGGAGTGGACTTCAATCCCATTTGATTCAAAAAGATATGATGGTTAAAAAACATTTGAATCAACTCAACTGAATGTCCTTGCAGTCTTTTAGTGGTATTTACTGTGTTTTCTGACTCTCTGATATCATGTGACCCTTTAAAACAATGGCTAGATGAAAAAAGATCTATCCACTGTATTTACACATTTATGAAATAGATTTTTTTTAAAAAAGGAAATAAGATTAAAAGGTAAAATGTACCATTTATAAAATAACCCATCCTTAGTCAATTGTAAATTTATGTTTTCCATTCACACATTTTAATCATATGTATTTTAAGTTAATATCTATTACAACAAATATTAAATTCCTTAAAAACATTTTATTTTGCAAGACGTATTTGTAAAGTTTCTAGCTGATGTTTATAAATAATTCTAATTACTAAAAGGTCCTATTTGTTTTGAGTTCACTCCCAGTTCTACAATCCCAAAGCTTGGAAATGAGACTCAAAAAATAAAATGTGTTTTATATGGATTTACAAATCAACCAAATCATGGTTCTTTTAGATGAAAGTGATGTGTAATGATAATATGATGATACAACCATATATGGTCATGCCCTGGATGTACAAACAGGAAACCATCTGTCACACTTAAGTATGCCAATTCCCACAAGTGGGATTTCCACACCAAGGAGCTTGTGTTCATCTGCTTAGCATCCAAAAATTGTCACCAGCAAGCTGTTAAACCGGAGGGGTTGGGCGCTTTCTAATCTTCAATCCTCACAAATTGGATTCACACCTTGTGCGCAAGTTGGAGTTGTTGAGCAGGTTGTCTGGGAGTCAGGGCACGCATTAGAGATGACACCTGTCTCCTTCAATTCATGTTGGCTTCAAAGGTGATTACAGAAGTTACACAGTGACTCTAGAGGCCAAAGACCTCAGGTTTACTCTAAAAGCAGTAACTGAAGGTCATATTATATCACGTATCAGAGCCAGTTCTGCCCTTAATTAATTACAATACAATGACATTTAATGTACATCTCTGTACCCAAGCATGTTCGTTGAAATATTTAGATGTAACTGCCTATACTGACACAACATGAATTGTGCCTGTCTTTGGGTTAGACCGTAATGTAATTAAGATTCTTTAGATAGATAGATAGATAGATAGATAGACAGATAGATAGATAGATATATAGATAGATAGATAGATAGATAGATTAGGGTGAAGGTGTAGCTGATTGGTCAGAGGGGCAATTTGCGTATGTTGGGCATCTGGTACAGCGAGGATGTGAAAGCTGAGCTCCAAATGAGATTGATAAAGAAGCTTGGATACCCTTAAGCCTGGGGCAGGTGAGAAGTCCAATAAGCTTAGATCAAAACGGTGCATGCCTCACACCTAAAGTCACACATAAAAACAAGCTAATTGGCATTAAAGCTAATTGGCATTAAAGCTAATCTCTTTGTAAGTCAGGAAGACACATTATATGGCTGGTGTAGGACATAATGTACCATGTTAAGACACATTATATGACTATGTAGGACATTAAATACCATGTTAAGACACATTATATGACTGATGTAAGACATATAATACCATGTTAAGACACATTATATGTCTGATCAGGAACATAATGTACCATATTCAGACACAGTATATGTTGGATGTAGAACATAATGTGCGATGATAAGACACATTATATGTCTGAACTAAAACATATTGTCCCATGTTAAGACACATTATATGTCTGATTTAGAACATAATGGACCATATTGAGACATTACCACACATAGACAGGTAGGTTTGATTATTGTTCTATTAATTTTTCAAGTGTAAAAGTTAGGTTGGTTGGTACATTGGAAGTTTGTTGTGAGTTGATCCTGTCAGGTGATTCAGTTATTAAAAGATGAAGATGGGAATCCTATGTTTGAATCTGAAAAATCGAATGAACTGTGTGCTGGGTTGTCTTTGTAGGTCACTGTGTTGCCGTGGGATTTTCATTGCATGTGTGAACACTTTCTCTTAGGCCGTGCTGTCACAGACTTAACATAATGCCTGATGAGACCTGTGCTGTGTCTTATCTCTGATTCCACAGTGGCCCAGACACCTAGACACTCATGTACACCAAAGGATTAGGATCTAATGCTCACCTCTCCAACGTACATATGCATCAATTTTACAATCCATTGATACTGCATCCAACAAATTCCCAGTATATTCCCCAAGTCATAAAGTTCTGATAATGTTAAAGGAATATCTCTTTGAATTCATAAATATAATAATGGCAAGAACACAAGAAGTGATTTATGACTGTCACTAAATATTTATTTCAGAATAAAATATTTGCACCATTACATCGAGACAATGTGTATCTGATTATCAACTCACTTTTTAAGGTTTAATAATCATGTAGTTACCATGTTCATTGGTATCTAAGGGATCGTAACAGGTGGATCAAATGTATGAATAACATTTGTTTGTAGAGCGTCCTCTGGTGCGTCAATTATTGTCAAAACTGTTTTAGAGAGGTGTTGATTTAACTTTACTGGTCAATTTGAGACTGATAATTGTGGTGCTGTTGAATTGTTTTGTGAAATATAATATAAAAAGGTGTTTCTTACATTTGTCCATCGAAATTATATCAATGTGGGAGGAAAAACTTACAGTTTTTCTCTATTGTTTACACACATTTTCTGAAAGCATGCCTCATGCTGTCAGAACTCTACACACAAATTAAGAAAACACACACACAATGGGCAAAACCCCTCAATTCTCCTGCAAAATGAAACTTTACATTCAAAACAATGTTATTTCTTCTCAAAATGGTATTTTGTTTTTAAAAGACACACACAAACCATCATATGAATAGACATTTATAAGAACCAGTTGAACACTGATGTGCTCAATGTAAAACACTGTGATGAATGGAAAGCACTTCTTCTCCATTGATCATAATGACTTAGGCCTTTTTTGTTCAGTTACACATTCTACAGTCAGTACATACATAAGTGTGTTGTAAAATATTTGAGAATATTGTTTTTATACTCAGAACACACAAATACACGGTAACAGATATATTTTATTTTTCCCACAAAAACAATGTACACAGTGTATATCCCAACCAACACAAAGTTGCATTATACAACAATATACGGTCTACATACAAAACAACAGAAGAATTTACTGTACACAGTTATAGTAAAAAAAAAATTGTAAAAAACTGTGCAGCATGTTCTCCTCTGTTTCAGTCTGGCAACAGCACCTCATCCACATCACAAGCCATGTTTTCCCTGGCCAAGTAGCACAAGAAATATCGCCTAGCATGGTGAATCCAGCCATGAAAAGCAACCAACTGCTATATATCCACATGCGTCTTCCATAGCTTGGAGAAGGGGTATACGCATTTGTGGATTTTGGTCATACACTTTCCATCTCCAGGCAGAAAAGCAATTCTCAATAGGATTGAGGAATGGAGAATATGAAGGGAGATAAACAACTATAAAGCGTGGGTGGACTGTGAACCAGTTACGAACCAGAGCAGCCCAGTGGAAACTTGCGTTGTTCCAAATGACAACATACCTGAGCTGATCTGGTGGAATGAGTGTGTTGTGTAGGGTGTCCAGGGGTCCGTTTCACAAAGCAGGTTTAGTGAAAACTCTGAGTCTGTTAACCCTGAAATGAGGGAAACTCTGAGTTTTCCGTTTCACAAAGGGAGGTAACTCAAACCAGAGAAAGAGGGGTAACTCTAGCCTGTTTCACAGAGAGAGGTAACTTAAGCTCTCGGTCAGTTACCATAGTAACATACTCTCTGAACCTAACCTGGTTGGGACCAGGTTTTTCTAAACAAACCTCGAGTTTCTCTCTGTCTCCGCCCTCTTTCAGCCACACACGGTATTTGATTTCCTCATTCATCCAGTCAGCAGGCGAATTTTGCCGTAGTATAGTTCTCATTGATCATTGCAAAAATCAGTCAGTAGGCCTACATTAGAAGTTATATTAGGTGGCGACTATTTTCACATGGCATGTCCTTTTGATAATGATCCCGTGGATGAAGGTGCAGCATTAGCCTACTGTGCAGAGAATTAAATATTCGTCGGGAGATGATTATCAGACCGCGCATAGATGTTCTTGCATTTCCAGACAATTATCTTTTTGAGCGGTACCGTTTCACGTCACAGTCCATCATTTACATACACAACCTAATCCGTCCTTACATTTCCAACATTACCAACCGAAGTCATGCTCTCACATCCCAGCAGATATTGTGTGTTGCGCTGCGTTTTTTGCAAATGGGAGTTTTTTTATACAACATCGGAGATGCAGAGCACTTGAGCAAGGCAACTGTATGCAGAGCGGTCAGAAAAGTGTGCCTCGCCCTGAAACAGCTATTACCCATCTTTATCATTTTCAGCTCCTCTGCCTCCGTTAGAGGTGGTGGTGCTGGGCCACGACCCGTTTTACAGGCATCTGCTTTCTTTCTGTTGGCTGAGTAGAAGTCTGTGTTAGTTTAAATAGGCTTAATTATTTAACAGAACATGATATAGATGAGAAGACATTTATATGTGTGAAAACAGCATTATGTTGGGGATAAAACAACTGTACAGTCAAACAGCCACTTAATATTTACTTTACAATGTAAAACATGATCAAAATGAGGTACCCCCATGAGATTATGCCGAGGTCTAATGTTTTTATGTTTCATCTTAAGCTGCAGCCAAGTGCGCTTCTCCCCCGCTGGATAGCACCTAAATTAAATAAATTAATAGGCTACCACTCAAGTTTCCCCCTGTAATATTATTGTGATTGCAAAGGACTACATTTAAACTTAGGCGTTGACCTGAGCACCAATGTTCTCCCACGCCGTCTCCCTCTCTTTTGCTGCTGCAGCGGTGTTACACTTCCTTCTAAAAACGTGCTCAAACTCACCGTATGAGCGCATTAATATTTCCAATTTCAGTGGGATGAAAAACGTAGCCCTCCTCTTCCCCGTTGCCATGGTGACTCGTCGAATCGGGGCTCCATTGATGCTGTCTTTTTATACTTGTGGTGCACGTGCTTAACTCCAGGTTAAACTACTCGGAGTTGATCAAACTAACTCAAATAAGCTGTTCTGGAACCGAAAACCCAGAGTTTCCTATCTCAGAGTAGATCAACTCAGAGTTCAGGGTTAGACTCAGAGTTTGTTGAACCTGCTTTGTGAAACGGACCCCAGGTGTTTGCCCATGTGATGAGTCAGTATGCATAGTAGGGCAATTAACTTTAGAATTTTCAATGACAGTGTGTTCCTTGTGAAAACAAGAGATTTTCTGTATGAAAATTGTGCCAAATGCAGAGAATTGTATGTAGTGTTTTGAAAAAAGTGTGTTTTAGAACTGCATTTTGAGTGTAAAGCAGGAATTGTGCCTGTAGTTTAGCAGAATTGGTTCAGGGGGTTGGTGCATGAGTTACATGTTGTGGTCATTGTGTCTCAAGTACCAATTTTTGTGTGTAAACAATTGAGAAAAACTGTAACTCACAAGCTTCCAAACCTCTCTGTATTTGACAGTGTAGCCGGCAGCTACCCCCTCTACTGGACTGATGATGCATCACTTCCTTTATCTCCACCTTTATCACATTAGCACTCATATCAGCTGCTGCCAATTTACTGCACATTGAATATGAAGTCCTCTCTTTTCCCTAATTTCGGATACTATTATAAAGATGATACTGGTTATCATTTAGAGTAAGTTCTGTCTGTTCCATTTTGCTAAATACATTTTTAGTGTGTTTTATTTACGTGGGAACTAGGTCATATTTATATATCATGTGCTGCATGTTTTCCTCAACTTTTTGCCCTGACAATAAATTATAACAATCAAAAATGATGTTATTATAGAAACAGTAAGAAGCAGAGGACGAACAGGAGCAAGAACAAGGACACCAATTTATGACTAAAAATGGCCTTTAATGCCTTGAGTATGTGGGTACCTCCTGGACAGATAACTAAATACCTACAGTGAACCAACAACATAATCACTAAAATAAATTGGAAATTGTGAAATGTCCATATTATGTGTATGTTACACTTGTTTGTGTTTCCATTTACCACTGAAGCGCCCTCTGGTGGTCTATTTTGTTCTGCTCAGCATAGTTCAATCTTTGGCTGGTGGTTCTTTGATACAGCATTTCTGCCAAAAATAAAAAATACCATTATTATGTTTATTTATACTGGTTTCTACTATTTGTGTTAAAACCATACCAATTTCCGTGATAGTGGATGTATTTGACATAATATGAAAGGTTTCACTGTCTGTATTATTGGTCCTGTTTTTTAGGTGATTCAATATGATTTGTATCTTATTACAGTTTTTCTCGATTGTTTACACACATTTTCTGAAAGCATGCCTCATGCTCTCAGAACTCTACACACAAATTAAAAAACACACACACAATGGGCAAAACCCTTCAATTCTCCCGCAAAATGAAACTTTACATTCAAAACAATGTTATTTCTTCTCAAAATGGTATTTTGTTTTCAAATGACACACACAAACCATCATATAAATAGACATTTATAAGAAACCAGTTGAACACTGATGTGCTCAATGTAAAACACTATGATGAATGGAAAACACTTCTTCTCCATTGATCATAATGACTTAGGCCTTTTTTGTTCAGTTACACATTCTACAGTCAGTACATACATAAGTGTGTTGTAAAATATTTGAGAATATTGTTTTTATACTCAAAACACACAAATACACCGTAACAGATATATTTTATTTTTCCCACAAAAACAATGTGCACAGTGCATATCCCAACCAACACAAAGTTGCACATACAACAATATACGGTCTACATACAAAACAACAGAAGAATTTACTGTACACAGTTACAGTAAAAAGAAAAAAAAAACTGCAGCATGCTCTCCTATGTTTCAGTCTGCCCACAGCACCTCATCACATCACAAGCCATGTTTTCCCTGGCCAAGTAGCAAGAGAAATATCGCATAGCATGGTGAATCCAGCATGAAAAGCACCAAATGCTATATCTCCACATGCGTCTTCCATAGCTTGGAGAAGGGGTATACACATTTGTGGATTTCGGTCATACACTTTTCATCTCCAGGCAGAAATATTGAGAAATGGAGAATATGGAGGGAGATAAACAACTAAAAAGCATAGTTGGGCAGTGAACCAGTTACAAACAGAGCAGCCCAATGGAAACTTATTGTCCCAAATGACAATGTACCTGAGCTGATCTGGTGGAATAAGAGTGTTGTGTAGGGTGTCCAGGTGTTTCCCCATGTGATTTAGAATTTTCAATGACAGTGTGTTCCTTGTAAAAACAAGAGATTTTCTGTATGAAAATTGTGCCAAATGCAGAGAATTGTGCATAGTGTTTTTAAAAGAGTGTTTTTTAGAACCGCAATTTGAGTGTAAAGCAGGAGTTGTGCTTGTAGTTCAGCAGATCTAGGGGGTTGGTGCATGAGTTACACGTTGTGGTCATTGTGTCTCAAGTACCATTTTTTGTGTGTAAACAATTGAGAAGAAATGTAATTGACAGTTTTTTGTTTTTTCTTTTTATTTAAAATTAACAAATAACTTTAATAATGCTCTCTTAATGTTATCTTAGTGACCTAACTGTATGTGAAGATTAAAAAGCATCTGTTTTCTTTTTATATTTGCATAGAATTATTCCTATTCAGAGAGGAGAAGGAATTTCCCATCAGTACAATGAATTTTCATTCACACCTTAACATGCACATGATTTTGAGAACCTTATGAGAATCTTTTTTGGTTTGTTTTTATTTAGAGCCGTTTTAATTATCAACATTCAACCCTCATAAATACACAAAAGACACAGCTCCAACCTCATGTCCCCTCCTGTTATTAGTGTGTGTGTGAGTTCAGCCAGCAGATGCCCTACTGTCTATATCCATGCAGCGAGAACAATTTTATAAAACACAATGGATATAAATACAAATATAAATCTATATAGGAAAAAGTGAGACACTCTTTTTAAGTGACATATTACATAGGTGCATGGATATATTCCTGCAGCTACAGAGGCAATGTCAGAGATGTCAGAAAATATATTGTCTCTAATGTTTTAACTATAATTTCGCAGCGCCTCCCAGAGGCAGAACTCTACAAGAGCTGAAGTCTAGCATAAACAGCCTCAGATGTGTATTTTACAAGGTACAGAGATATATTTTAACAGAATAACAAAGTCAAGAGGGCTCATAAACTCATGCAGTTGTTGTGACAGAATTAATTTTAAAAAAATGCTTTGCAAGAAAGATAAAAGAACATAAAAGTCTTGGGAAAGGTTGTGATTCTAAGAAACATGCTGTAGTTATGACGTACTCATGTAATGTTCTGTCTTTTTAATAAAAACAAAAAAACAACACAGTTACTAAATGCACTTGGGCATCATATTGTTGTTTTGGTATGGGAACATAGCAGGAGATAAAGAAGCAGAAATTAGTTCTAAAAGACACCAGGAAATCATTTAATCTGTTCTCTTAGTCGTTGTTCAGAATCTAACTTCTGCATCAGACGATATGTGACATATGACAAGTTGGACTTTCTCAGCGTTACAGTTTTTTCCAATTCCAATTAACACAATTTTGCAAACTAGGCTGGTTTTATCAAAATACTTAACACAATTCACAAAACCACACACCTAAACTGCAAAATACCCAATATATCCTGTAAAATGAAGCACCCCAACCTAAACTACATATAGCATTATCAAAATCAAACTTTTGCACCAAATGGCACACACTTCATTCATATTACAGTTTTTGCTGAATGCTTACACACATGTTGCAGACTTTGGCTCACTGTGTCATAACTTAACACGCAGGCTGAGTAAGACACAGCACATAGGGATAAACTCCTAACTTATAAGGCAAAATGAAACTCTTGAAACATATCCTAACAATCCCATTTCAAAACTGTTTTTAGCATCAAAATGTTAAACACATGCACCTTTCAATTACTCTTTCTTAGCAGCAACAACACACCGATGTGCTTTATGCAAAATACAGCTGTATTCAGTACTTTGGATGGTCTCTGACTTTCAAAGTCAAGTTTTGTGAAAGATTGATCACTACAGTTGATCTAGACGCGTGAAAACAAAATGGAAACGCTTCAGAATTATTTTTTGTTTTTCAGGTTTTTGCAAAAGTAAAAAACAAACACAAAGATGGCCACATCACCTCATCCACATCACAGGCAATGTCCTCCCTTGCCAAGCAACAGGGGAAATATTGCCTTGCATGCCATATCCAACCCTGTATGGACCTCACCTCAATGTCGCCGCATGCCTCTTCCATGGACTGTAGAAGAGGCATGCGGGCATGTGGTTGACGGTCATAAACTTTCCAGCGCCATGCTGAAAAAAACTCCTCAATTGAATTCAAAAATGGGGTGTATGGTGGCAAGTTGAGTGCAATAAATCTATTATGGTTGATGAACCAGTCCCGAACCAGAGCAGCCTGATGGAAACTGACATTATCCCAGATGACAACAAACTGGGTCTGCTCTGGCCCGTCCTGGACTACTGTGTCATGAAGGGCTGAGTCGTATGGACCGAGGATGAGTTGTGATGCAGTGTCACTGTTGCCTGCTCCCCTTCTTTATCCTCTTCCTCGTCCTTCTGCTGCACTTACTCGCCCTCTTCCTCTTTCTGCCTCCCTGTTTCCAAAGTTGCCACAAAGGAGCTGAGCTCACATCAGGTGTATTTGTAGTGCTATGGTTTAGACTGATTGGTCTACAATTATATTTTAAATGTTTTCATGTGTGTGAGTCTGTGTGCTTTTCCAATTTTAGTAGATGTGTTTTCCCAATGATTGCATGAGATTTCCTTTTTGAACAATGTGTTTTATGTAAAAAACTGTGTAGTGTTTTGCAAGAAGTGTGTTAGGGAATTTCAAACACAGTGCAAAGCATATATTGTGTTTGCAGGGTTAGTGCTTCTGTTTAAGGCATGGTCACCAAAGTTAGAGGTTGTGATGCTTTGGGCATAGCAACCACTTTTAGTGTTTAAGGATTAGGCAAAAACTGTAACAGATTTTTGTCTAACTAACTACACACTGTTGGGCATTATGAAAGCACTCTCATCTTTAGTATGCTTTGTCGTAATACTAAAATAATTCAAATTGTAGAGAATTCTTCAGATTGTTCACATGCACAGAAATATTTGCAGATACACACACATGCTGTCGAAACATTTATTCTTTTTATTTTTCACCAAACAAGTCAGTGCAACATATGCACAGCAGATATGTTTACATTATAGTTTACAAAAATATGCTCACAAAACAGTAAACTGAAAAAGAAAATTGCAGAAAAAAAATGCAACAATGCGAGAGGCTGCACTCTCTGTCCAGCCTCTTCCATTGTCAGCCCAGTTGATGACATGATCAACTAAAGTTGCTCTGATTTAATTTTAAAGTTGTTGTCTTCTTTGGCCATGACCTCCTCTACCAGCTCTACCCCTACCTCTCACTCTTCCTCCCCCTCTTATTCTCACCCTCCCTCTTCTTCTCTCTGCAACATCTTCCATTGTTGCTCACCTGTGGTCTTTTACAGTTTTTATTGATTGCTTTGACCTGTTTAAACAAACTAGAATCCACTCAGTTTTCATCATCACTGTCTCAGAAGAGCACAAGACACCTCTTGCAGATGTGTTAACCCTTTCTCATTGGATTGACACATTTTCCCCACCCTTTTGCAGAACAGTTAACACAGATGTCATTCAAGCAGTCCAAACTCCATTGTTTTAGCTATGGTAACCAAACAGAAACCATCTGTTCCTAACTATTAGAAACTACCTACATCAGTATGAAATCACTAAAGCACCTGTTTCACACTCCTAAACACAAATCTTCAATGAGCAATCAGTCTGCAGGCCTTAAAAAGTGCAGCGGCTGTGTTGTTCTTTGCCAACATGGATTGAAGAGGTCTAAGGCAGATGAGAGTGAGAAATAGGTGCAGAGGAATGTCAAGGTTGGATGACATGCAAGAAGATTTTTCCCTTGGTTCATTGCAAGAGAGGATAATGAATGCGATGTGGATGAGGCCATGTGGCCCCATCGTCAATACAGAAGAGCCTGAGTATCAATAGTGGCTATTTCTTATACTCTACAGTAATAGATTGTTATACTTTACTGTAATATTTTATATCTTTAACTTCTTTTCCATGTTTTAAAACAGGTCAGTTGTTCAGGAAAATGCTTGCTGTGAAGCTGCAGAAATGTTTTGTGGACTATGAGACTACCAGCTTTCTTATTTTCTTATACTCTAATAGATTCTATTTTGGTTTCCATGTATTTTGTGTAATATTTACAGTATTTCAGTTTTCAGCCACAGTTCGAAAAAAAGAATCAATGGAATCAAAAAAATGCATCAAAGCATTTATGATTCTGGATTCAATTCTTTGCAAGACGGCAAATTTGACAACAAATGGCATGAAAGCTACGTAGAGTAATAGGCCACAATGAAAAGCAATGGTGCACCGATTCGAGTGCTGTATTTTGTATTTTGTTGTCCACTGTGTAATGGTTGATTGGAAGAGCTCATACACTTGTTTGCAAGTTGTGTTGTTTGAAAGCAAAATTAGCTTTTGTTGCATATTTTAAATGTTTTGGTACGGTTGCAAACAAAATGAGTAATTTCGACCATGAGTGCCACTGTTTCGGCCTGTGTGTTAACTGTTTTGAAAATGTGGAGTTTGAGTTGACTGCTGCATCAAAGCAATCAATAAAAACTGTAGTGCTAACTTCCTGACTGAAGTGGTAACAATTAAAAATTGTTTGGCCAGGTGGCACTTATAATGGTCAATTAGCTTATGTAGTGTCAATTTGAATTGCAGTGTTTTGAAATGGCAAAAATGTGACTTTATGTCAGATTGTTGTGTCTTATGCAAAGAACCGTGTTCAGTGCATTTAAAAGGTGTCATTTTTAATTGCAAAATGTGTGTAAAGCAGAAAATTTGCTTAAAGTTTTGGAGATGTGAGAAGAGGTTTTGCTCTCTGTGTGTAAGTTTAAATATTTGTGTTATGAATTTTAGTGTGTTATCAATTGGAAAAAGCTGTGATACCTGAAACTGTCTTTTTATTGCTTTTGTTCTTTATTTTTCCATTAATATATTCAATTAATTATCATAATTATAATTACAGTTTTATTATGACAACTAACCTCGGATATAAATACAGTTGAGCCGAAAGTCAGTGTGTGTAAAAGATAAAAATAATTATCCCATAACAGGGGAACATAACAACATACAACAACATAATAACAACATAACAACATAATCACCAACATCAATTCTATATGCTGCAGGGATGTGGCACACCAATTAGCAGGCCGATGCACCGGAAGTATGCTATCACAAGAAATAACCCTTATTTCAACAGAAAAAAACATCAAAGCTAGTACTAGTGCCACAGCAAAATTTAAATAATATCACCACAAATCAAGTTGTGAACACGTTTTGAACTCCTAGTGCTTCAGACTGGAGACCAACACCAGCTGCAGAACAAGATTCAACTGTAAATCGCCACTATAACAACACATGGTAATTTCTAACCACAGGTAAACACATCCTAATACAACATTATATAGAAATGGGCTTCTCTGGGATTTTGTTTCCCCTGAGTTTTTGAGTGCAACACTATCCTACCCTCTCAGTGAAGTTACATAGTGCAGAAACAAGTGATGGGGGATAGAGTGACTGAAACAGAGACACTACTCACCCTATTACAAGACACTGTACCATCAACGTGATTTTGAATCTGTTATTTTGAGTGAAAAAATTTACATAATGTGGCTTTAATATCAGAGACAATTTCATCCTTTTCCACATTCTGTAGTAAATATCAAACAAATTCAATATTCACACAACAATCCCATACCTATATGCACTCCTACATTAGTTAAGTTAACCCTTGGTCAAATCTTAATGTGCAGCTCCACCAATTTTGAATATCAAGTTTTTTTTACAGGTCTTCAGGAGTCTTACTGCATATGTCTGAAAGGTAGTGTAAATATATCCAGAAAAAGCTGTGTGTTAATCATCTAAAATGCCTAAGTTGCATTGTGGGTAATGTAGACAATTTCTCTGGTTCTACTGTATTAATTGGAATGAAGCTGGCAACTGACACTGTGTTAATTTACATTACTGTGTGTAACTGAATTCTTTGACGAAAGCTTGTACTTTTTGTGATTACAGGAAAATCACAAAAGGAATGCAGTAGTTTTATATTGCAGCCCTCATAATGTGTATTTATCCTGTGATCGAAGTTTAAACGGTAGAACAATGGAGTGTTATATTACTCTGTAATTCAAATAGGTAAAGCTCTGAACCTGCAGTGTGTTGAATTACAGCCTGAACTAAGGTTTCTCATGTGTTAAATGGACAGGTGTGGTCTCTTATGCCTGAGACACCCACTGCATTGCACAGTTCCATCATAAAGTGCTTCACTTACCTAAAAAGCACCTTTAACTCTATAACTAATTTACTACTTTATACACCTAAAACTATATTTATAATTATATATATATATTATATACCTATATTTTCAGTAAGTATTTAAATATTTATGTACATTAATCACAGCGATTTCAATTTCTAAATGAATTAGCTTTGAGTAAATGTTCCCTTTTTGTCTGTTTTTTTGTTTGTTACCGAATAACTATAATAATGTATATTATACTTAGTATTACACTATTTTAAAGTTTGTATTTAACTTTTTGGGCTAAATGTAATTTAGAAGTACACTGCAAAACTTCTTTAGAATATTGCTTTAATTGTCAACATTCTTAGTCTTGTTATCCACACTACTCAACACCTCATATCATGTAGAATTTAATTTCATCATACTCCATCATTATGACTCAGAAACTGTATATAAAACAATTTTAATCAAAGGAAATAGATTTTTTTTCCTTCCAAAATATAAATGATTTTGTAGTTGTGACATGTCATACGTATCATATTTGTGTCAAGAGGTAGAGGGTATGATTCTGAGCAGGACGGCTGCCAGGTCAGAGGCTACAGTTTGACACAGCATTCCAACATTTGTAAGTGTTGCTTTAAGTTGTTTTTGTGCCTAAACCTAACCAGACCATAAGCACAGCGCTCTCACAACATAAATTTGATAATTTAAGCGGAAGAAACATAAACGTCATGGTTTGCAGAAAACCTGTATTGCCAATATTTCTTCTTGCAATTGGGTTGTTTATTACTCTCTCTTAATTTTTTTAATCTTACAGTGTGATAGTGAATATCTTCTGTAATGTATATCATTATAAGAAGTATACAGCCAGCTGGAACATACAAGAGAAATAGAAGGTATTTTAATGGCACAACCTGGAAGATCAGATCTCCTTAATGCTATCAGATGCTACAAACACTGTAGTATATAAGGATTTGTTCGACATTCGCTAATAATGTTTTTGTTTTGTCGGTTGGTAAAACTGTTCAGCATTTCTCTCCTTTATTTTTCTTGGATTCTAAATAATGGCTGATCTCCGAACTCTGTCACTTCTGTCATCGGGACTTTCTGCGGTGCGCAGTGTGTGCAAGCTTGTGAAAGTCAGAAATGCTTCTTCATTTGCTGCCTTCTTTAATATACGATTAGACAAGTCCTTTGCTGGAGTGCACAGTACTTTTAGTCTCTGTGTGGAGAAAGAATAGGTTAGTGGTGATGAAATAACACATTTTATGAACTATAATCATCCTAATCAGGAGGAAACAATGCAAGGTTGTTATAGAGCTATAAGGTCAGTAGAGGGATGGAGGATGGAGGTTGTGGGTGGTTGGATGGGCCACTAAACATCAGACTTTAATATATGTAACAGCTGATCGTTTAACTATAACCAAAATATTGTTTTAACAAGAACAATAATTAAATAATTCTATTAACAGATAAGTTGTCAACTATTATGTTAACTGTAAACCATTCTGAAAATTAATTAATCAATTTGAATTTTTATTTTAAGGGAATAAAAAGTTAAAATTCTCTCATTCCAGCTTCTTAAAAATGATTATGTCCTGGTTTCTCTACTCCTCTATGACAATAAATGGAATATCTGTGGGGTAAGGACAAAAAAAGACATTTGACAGTGTCTTCTCCAGCTTTGGGAAACACTGATCGTGTTTCCAACAACTAATCGATTAATGGATAAAAAATTGACCAATTATTCAACAATGCTAATAATTGCAAATTGCAGCCATGAATTTAATCCAAATTATAATCCTTCTCTTGCCCTTACCAAGTTGGATAATGCCTACATTTTTTATTGTTGCAGGTGCAAATAAAATTCTGCTTTGATTATTAATTATTTTATATTTTGCAACTAATCTTACTCTATCATCTGATCTACTTTTGTTTGTAACAGTGAAAACATGTGACTGTACCTGTCTTAGAGTTCCCGGAGTTACAATCACTGCATACAACATCCACAGAGGAACCATGAGTGTTGAGGAGAGCGTGAAGAATCCTCCAATGGCGTAACCCCACCAGGGGTATTCATAAGTGTTGTTGAATTTGAGTGGGGTATATTTGACCAAGGAGAAGAGAAATGTGCACTAGAAAACACACAAGCAGAGAGGAAGAAGACAGTGCATAAAAAACACATTCAAAATGTCCTTCTTTTTTGCTTTTAATTTAGTTTAATAAAACTTACAACTTAAGAAAATGTACAATGGAAACTGAGACTGCATTGTTCAGGCAGAATACTGACACAGGATTGATCACTTACAGTAAATGTAGAATATGTCATTTCTGCCACTAGGAGTCTCTCTATCGAAACAAAACTAAAGATGTTTGCCAAGTGCTGTTTACTGATTGGAGGAGAAGACTTTTAAACATTTTTGGGATTAAAAAGTGGATTTATCTTCACTCCTGTTTATCAACCTGACTGCAGCAGCCATCTGCAGAGCTGACCTCTGTTTTTGGGTGTTTACGTTCTGTAATGTTGATTGCTTACTGACGCTGGAGGGGGAATACACTTTACATCATGAAGGTAACATCACAGAGAGGATAATGGGAAGTACAGGAGTGAGAAATGGAGTCTCTCGTGAGTGGGCCACTGAATTCAAAGAGAGTTGCTCCCTGAATTTAACGACACGGACGCACACATCTGATGTTAGCTTATGGCTAGTGCACAGTAAAGTAAACTAGTTTATTAGGGCAGATAAACACTGCACGAGTAACGCAAATAAACACAAATGTTCCTGCTGCCAGACTTGCCTTACTGTTAATGTATACATCATTAAATAACTGCCACAGCTGATATAATTGGAGCCAGTGATGAGTTAAGTTACCTCTTTTCTTATCTTATCTTCCTGACTTACACAGATTCCTTAAAAAATCCACTTAAAATGAAACTGAACAGCCTTGGGTTGCAATACAGCACTGCAATGATAGTTCTGGTTTCCATCTGGTTGAGACATTGACTACCTTCAGGACAGAAGCCTCTGGCAGCTGTCAGATACACTTGCCTGTTAGTAAAGCAAGAACAAAGTTAAAGGGCAGGCATGCTTGCATTTCCAGTACTTACGGTACAGATAGCTGGTGTGACATACTGCCAACAATATTTCATAAACGGCCAAGGACGATATCCAATCATGTCTTGTATATTGTCATACTGACGATCTGCACCTGAAGAAAATAGGTATTAAATACATTAGCATTACGGTGTATACAGTGTTGGGGGGTGGGATTTTTCTTGTGACCCCTTAAAAGATGTTTATTATGAGAGGAAACACACCCGTGATTTGTTCTAGTTTAATTCAAATCTTTTTAGAGTAATTCACAAGAAAAGAGGCAAAGATTAGATCACTGTTTAAAAACTAAATAAAGAGATATTTGCATACATTAAATTATCTGCCATCCTATCCTGCTACCTGTCCCCCCTCAAGATGGGACCCACTGGATTAGAATCAAATGAGGGATCCAACAGTGGCTCTGGCAGATTTAACTAAATTAAAAGTTTTCCTTACCATAGACCCATCCAATACAGACGGACTGAAGAATAGCAAAAAGCAGGAGTGTCATCCCACTGCAGGCGTAGTAGTCAAACAGCTGGAAAATATAAAGGCCACCCTGCGAATAGGAAGAAATAGAGTCGTTCAGCAAAAGACAAAACAACATTGTCATCTAAAATGGAAATGATCAAAATGAAAGCCGCTGTGAAGATGAAATTGTGAATGAGTTTATGGACATAAGACATGGGAAGGATGAAATGTGGCTCGCAAAATGGGGAATAGTTAAACTTAAATTGATACTGACACATTGTACCTGTACCAGATACTCAACCATGAAGCAAATTTAACTGGCTTCCTTTATTACTTTGACATATTGTTAAAATAAAGGCTTATCTTTCAGTACTCACTTCCGTGACCATCAGAAGGCCAAGAAAGAAGCTCCCCACAGAAATCGCAAGAAGAAGGAGTTTACGACGACAGCCGCCTCGAAAGAAGTTAGGATACATGTCGGAGATGGTTGTGACCAGTGCCTCTTGATATACAAACTACGGTGATAAGAGATTTGTTATTAATTAAAACTGTATTTGGTTTCTCAGTGTAATTACTGCAGTCCAAACAACCTTAATGCATTGTCCTACCTCACTGTCTAATCCTAAGAAGATGATCATGATGAAAAAGGAAATGGCCCAGAGCTGAGGAAGTGGCATCAGAGCAACAGCACGAGGATAAGCTATAAATGCCAACCCTGGACCTGAAGGCACATGTAAAGAACTGTCATATTCTAAAACAACTCAGACAGTTTCATTCTGGGTTTCTGTCCCACATTATATACCCTTCATACCTGATTCAGCCACCATCGATATATCCACACCTTGCTCCTTTGCCATAAAGCCGAGCACAGAAAAGATGGCGAATCCAGCTATGAAACTGGTTAAACTGTTCAACAGGCACAGGTAAACACAGTCCCTGTTGGTGATAAATCAAAAAATTTGTAAACCTGGGCTCTTTTTTTTCAGGAACTAACTGATGGAGTTCAGTCAATATGGAGGAGAAAAATACAAACCTATAGCAGTTGTTGCTGTACTTGTTATAACTTCCTAAAGAAGTAAGAACACCAGTGCAGACGCCATAAGAGTAGAAAATTTGGCTGCCAGCATCCATCCATACCTGAGAGATTTGGATAAATGTATGTTTAGTTTAGGTTTGTAAAGGGGCAATTCTCCTAGGAATGAAAGTGATGTGCTATTAACTGCTACTAATGAGGAAATGTTTTTAATGTGAGTATCTGCCAAGTTGCAAAATGTATCTGCAAAATGTTCACTTACAAAGTGATTTATTTAGTTTCTTGAGAGACTTGACGGATCCCCTGACTTCTCTTCTAGCACCACCATGAGGTTATCATTCTTTTGTTTTAAATGACATTTCTCGACAACTGTAGATCGTAACGAAATTTGGTATAAACATTCATCTTCAAAAACGAACTGCAATCCTGTCAACATTTCTGTTCGTCCAATATTGTTTATAACCCATACCCGACTAACTAATGACATTGTCATCAGTCTCAGCTGTACCTTATGTTAGTGGTAAATAGCAAATGTTAGCATGCTAACGTGCTAAACTAAGAAAATGAACATGGAAAAAGTTAGTATGTTGATGGTAGTATTCAAACGCTGGCATTTAGCTCAAACCACTGCTGTCTGCCACTAGCCTTTCTATAGACTATCTTGAGTCTTGTATATTCTGTATATTCAGGCACTCAAAGCACTTGGTTATA
Organism: Sparus aurata; assembly: GCF_900880675.1. NCBI lineage: Eukaryota > Metazoa > Chordata > Actinopteri > Spariformes > Sparidae > Sparus > Sparus aurata. The sequence continues at coordinate 18,992,638 of NC_044192.1, forward strand.
CTTGTACCTCTGGATCAGTGAGGCGGGATGGGTCTGGGTAGAGGTAAAACCTGATTCCTTCTTTGGCCCCTGGTAATGTAAGACCACGAACAAGCAGCACCACCAGCATTAAATATGGAAATGTTGCAGTGAAGTAGACCACCTATGACAAAAACAACAGCTAAGGTTTGTGGCAATTTAATATTTAAGAACAGGGATTTGCATGAAAGTAGACACAAATAAGAAGTTAAAGGAGCGATGTGGATCTTCTGTGTTGTGCTAGAAGCAATGCACTCCATTTCAATTCTAATATGTAAGCTTCTGTTGCCCCTGTTAGCGGAGCAGAGAGGCGCTGGGATGAGAACGTGCATTACATCACATCCTTTCACAAAGAAATCGACAGTGCAGCAGCATTTATCAAAAACAAATCATCCAGGCTTGTATAGGCACCTGAGAGAGACGGGGAAGGTCCAGTTTTTCATGTCATGTTACAATCTGCTCACATATGCCCAATAAAAAAGTGATTAATACAAGTAACTTGCTACACATTGTTACACAGAACCCCTTTAACATTAAGACTGTGCCATACCTTTCCTGTTGTCTTCACTCCGTTCCAGACACAAAAGTAGCACAACATCCAGGCAAGAAGCAGACAAAGGGCCAGGTCCCAACGGATATTACCAATTCTCTCAATCCCACTGGACAAGCCCAAGATTCTCCTCCTGCAACAAAGTTTATTAAGGAGCAATACAACAACAAAGAACAGCCATCATATGATGCATTATAATACTCACTCCCAAAATTCTATGACTGAAGATGTGCTGTTTCCATACAGGAGCAAAGTGGATGTTTGATTGGGACCATTCTCAAAACAGTCATCTTACATAAAAGAAAAAGAAAACTTGTGATTACTGATAAAGTAAATACAATGCATAGTTATGTTTATCAAAACTGGAAAATAAAGTCCCTGTACCTGTGTTCCAGCTGTTGCCACAGCTTGCCCATGGAAGCTCAGACCTGAAGGATGAAAACAGGTAGAGAAACGTCCAAGCCAGTATGATTATGTAGTACACACCAGTGTACAAAACAACCACTTGGCTCCCATAACCTAAGCCTGTAGACAGATAGAGATACCATGTTGTAGTATTGTGAATAAATCCTGATAAAGTAACACAACAATGGCTCAGTTAAGTGTCCCGTCAATCTATTCCAATCTGGCTCTTTAGCAGCTAAATGCTCCACCTTTTGCACAAAGTATTCTCTAATATTGTCTTTCTGCTGTTTGGTGCTTGGCAGGTGCTGTGCAGCGGATCTATCAGAGCTTTTTTTTCAGCTAGAAACCAAAACATGAAAGTTGTGAGTTATAATTTCACTTTTGAAAAACTGGAGGCAACTAAAGGATCCAGTGAATTTGTGGTCACGTACACATAGTCAGTTAAGGCATTGTTTATATAATAATATAAAGCAGTGCAGCTTTTAGTACACAACCACCAATATTGTAAGACATAACAAAACAGCAGTTTTAATAAATCAACTATATCCAGTCTACAAAACTGTGTTCATTAAAACAACAGTCGGCAGCATTGTATGGCAGCATTTTTTTTTTTTAACATCACACAGAATTGTTTTACATATGTTCTTATTTTTGTAGCTGATCCAAATAGGAAAAAAAAGATGTACCTTCAAAAAGTGGGCAGATTTTCCTCCAACATGTTATTCCACCCTGACTGGTGTACTGTCCCAACGATGTCTCCAGGAAGAAGAGTGGGATGCCACAGGTGAACAAAAACAAAACATATGGTATGAAGAAAACCCCTTTAAGATAAAAGAAATATACATATGTTGTTAAAATGATGATCAAATTGTACACACAGATTATTGTCAGGGTGTGGCGAGCTTGTTTTTGTAAGGTAATACAGCTGCTAAAGAACTTCAAGAAACCATAATCAATTTATAACAATACTGCTGGAGTTGGCTGGGTTTTTTATTCCACCACTGGCATGAGAGAAATGTTGCCCTACAAGCTGACTATTAACTGCTAACAATCCAGATGCCTGCAATACAACAAAGCATTTTGTACATGATGTATCTGTCCGCAAAAACAAAGATTTACCTCCTCCATTTTTGTAGCAGAGGTATGGAAACCTCCAGACATTTCCCAGTCCAACAATGTGTCCTGCCACAGCGAGGATGAACTCAATCTTACTGCCCCACTGCTCCCTTTCCTGAAGTTCAGGCAGGGTATGTCCTGGTGCAGTCCCGAGGTTCATCAGATTCATTTTCACCTGTGAGTTTTGTTTTTGGTCCATTTCAACCTGTGACAAAACAATTCCATTCAGCATTCTTAGAGAGAATGAATAAGTTCTCTGGTTTCTCTTCGATATTATCTGGCTTCACTCAGCCTGAATTATTCCCTGAAAGGTGTAACACATGTACACTATATTAGATACAATTCCTGAACAAGGCCAAAGACAGGGGATACAACTTACCACCTTCATAATCAGAACGTAAAACATTTTGAAACAATAATAGGAGTCAGCAATGCTATCAGCCTTGAGACTATCCTTTTCGCTCTTCTTTGTTTTTTCTTTCCCCAGACACTAACTGTATGTTCTGAGGAAAAAGTTACTTTTTCAGGATCTTAGATTAGGATGAGGCTTGTATAATTACAAGATACATTCTTACATATTGTGCATACTGTAGATTCTGTACAGATACCACTCAAGGCTTTCTTGCGAAGATTCTCCGGAAAGTGTGTACAATCTTATCAACACAAATTTGCACATTTTAACACAGCAGTTGAAAAGGTCAGACTACCGCTTACAACAGGTTTCTGTCTGTTATCTATGTGAAATTTATATCAGTACAATAACATTCAAGCACCTGGTTATGTTTCAAAATATACATATATGTCTCTAACTTTAGTCTACATTTCTTATTAATATTATCTTATCACGTGATGAGTGAGAAACATAATGGCATTGGCATTAGTCAATGATATCCTAATATAAAGTAAAACCAAGTATTGTTTATGATCAAAAACATCTCAGCGAACAGGGATTTGCATGAAAGTAGAAGCAAATATAAAGTTAAAGGAGCTATGTGGATCTTCTGTGTTGTGCTAGAAGCCAATGGACTCCATTTCAATTCTAATATGTAAGCTGCTGTTGCCCCTGTTAGCGGAGCAGAGAGGTGCTGGGATGAGAACGTGCATTACGTCATATCCTTTCACAACGAAACGTCCATGCAGCAGCATTAATCAAAAACAAATCATCCAGGCTTGTATAGGCAACTGAGAGAGACAAGGAAGGTCCAGTTTTTCATGTCATGTTACAATCCACTCACATATGCCCAATGAAAAAGTGATTAATACAAGTGACCCGCTACACACTGTTACACAGAACCCTTGTTGTTACACAAAACGTCTTTCAGCAAAACGAATTAATGTATGGGGTCAAAAGACACATTTAGGGTTTAACAAGGCATTTTTATAGCTTTTGCCTTTAATGTGATATAAAGTATATGAACAAATAGATTTAACATGGCATTAATAACCGATTCAATTTCCTGCATTCATGCAAAACATGAGCTAAACTTGAACATGTTACTTTACACCATGAAGTCAGATTTAAAATATGCACACATTACCTTGAGCAGGTGAGATCTTTCCTCCTCTGACACTTGTTGGATTAAAAGAAAACAAGCCTCTGCCCAAGATTAAGTCGAGAGAAAGGGGCTTCTCGGAGGAGTGGCCACTGGGACTGACCTAACCAGTTTTCTTCTGTAGAAACCAACCATACAGGGCACACAGGGCACTTGATACAGACACACACACACACGCACATGCACGCACACACACACACACACACACACACACACACACACACACACACAGTATCACTGTCTGTTTTGTCTGTTTGCCAAGATAAGACAGATAATAAAGAAGGGAGTGGGGTTCTCCTTTATCTTGGGACTACACACTGAACTGCAGTGCATTTGCATTTTGAACACATTTGCATACACATGAAGAAGCTGGGTCATGTCTAAAAGCAGCTTCATCGTTTTTCATAATTCCATCAGTAATATCATATTTTCTTTATGGACTCAGAGAAAGCAAACTGAATTGCAGCAGTGTCCCTTTTTTGTTATTGTTAAGAGTGATGGGGGGCTTTTACTCCTCGTTTATGCTTCCTTACCTTTCTGGACAGGAAGGAGCCCCCACCCACAATTTTAAATTCTGGTCACATTTTACAGAGGAGCAATAGAAAACATCCTGACTGGACACATCACAAACTGGCATGCTTCTGGCACGGCACAGGACAGGAATGCTCAGAGCATCAGTACCATCTGTGAAGTGAGAAGTCTGCACAGAGCCCGAGGGATACTCAAAGAAAACACCCACCATAGCCACAGTCTGTCCACCCTGCTGCCATCTGGAGAACAATACAGGAGCAACCGCTACTGTTCCACCAGACTACAGAGCAGCTTCATTCCCTAGGCCATGAGACTCCTTAACTCATCATCAATGCTCCATTTTATATATAAAAAAAAGTGAATGTAGCACAAAATGACTGAGAGGTAGTTTGATATTTTTAACCCCCAGTGTTGTAAAAATGATAATAAGTTTATCATTCACCCCAGAGAAAGCTGCTTGTATTTTGGTACATTTCCTCCATTGATGTCACTCAGATGCATTGTGGGTAATGTAGGCACCAGGTTTTGAATAGGTAGAAGAATGCATGGAATAAAAAATGGTGACATTTGGTTCTGCTGTACCATTTTTTGATTTGTGCTTATAAGTTGTCCACAATGAGACCAAAATGTATCTGGCGCCTACATTACCCACAATGCAACATAGCCACTGAGTGACATCACTGAAGTAAATTTATCAGATTACGTGCAGCTTCCTCTAGAGCCACAAAATCTTTATATCACTTTTATACTAATTGGTGGAGTGACTCTTTAATTCCTAGGTCTGCATATTAGCAACTCAATCTGGTTTTCGCAATTTTTCACAGGTTTTGTTTAAAGCAACACTCACAAGTGAGTTTCCCTCTTTTCACATTTGTCTCACGTTGCATAAAAACAATGAAAGCATCCAGTCGGGAGGATTAGAGCTCTCACCTTTCTTGTTTTCATTGGTTCCCTGAGAATTCAAGCCAAGACGGAGTCATGGGCGTGAATGCTGCATTCACAACACATGTTCACACTCTCAGGAATGTTTTAACATTTGGTTCCTTATTGTGAGTTTAGTACTAGAACATTTTTATTTTATTTTACCACCATAATACAGAAGCAGTTATTCATTTAAGCTGTTAAGTTCAGCTCACAGTCATTAGTGAAGCAGAGCATCTCTTCTCTCAGCTTTTACTATCTAGCATCCTTCATCCATATCCAACTGTTCTAGCTGTTCGTGCCCTTTTAACTTTCACCTTTTCATAAGAACTCTCAGCTAGAAATGCCACAAACTTTTATTCAACTGTAAAATCCTATTCATAACTAGACCCTTTACCCCATTTATCCAATACTTCATACTCCTTCACCGGCTCCCCTCTGTAAATAAAAGCAAGCTATTCAGTTTTAGAATCAGATTCCAATCAGAAATCACATTAAAATGAAATCATTCAACTTTTAAAGACAACAATTTTATTTTGCATCAGTGCTCAACGTCCAGAATTCACTCCACAATTTCGTCAGAGGTTGTCTTCCTTTTTTATTGGTGGTATTGCTGGAAGCTATGAACTCAGTTCAAATGTATTACATATGTTATTCTTTTTTGAATACGTTCAAATCACGCTAAAACATCTCAAGGAATTCAGCTTTCTTTTAAGCTTAGTTACAATGCAAGTCAATTAGAAAACCCTTTCCATGCCATCGTATGGGTTTTTGGTTTAGTTAATGTTTGCTGTTTTATTTTGTAAGGTTCATCCCCATGTGCCATGTTACGTTACTTCCTATCTGTCAGCATGTTTTCCCTGCCTTGTGATTGTCCTGATTAGTTTCACCTGTCCCTGATTAGTCTCCTGTGAATTGAGGTCAACTTCGCTCTCACTTTGTCGGGGACACTGTTTTGTTCCTGGTGGCTCTGTGGTGTGTCTCATGTTTTCTGACCCTGTGTTTTGATTTCCTGCCTGTGTTCCCCATTCCTCCTGGTTTGTACTTCTTCTGTTTTTTATGGATTTGCATCTGCCTGTTCAAAATCAGCCACAATTCTTTTTTAATTCAAAACACAAATTTCATCTTTCTGTACATTTTGTTCATCTGGACCAAAAACCCTGCCCTCAAAATGCCACACCCTAATTACCAAATGGTTTCATCCACTTCTCGCCTGTGTAAAATACTTCAATCACCTCTCAGAATATAAAAGAGGCATCAGACAGAAAAAAAAGCTAGCGGAAAAGCACAGGAGTAGCCCGTTGCGATGACAGTCACATTTTGAGCTGTCAGGTACTGTTGACCCGGCTATAATAGAGGTAGTTTTAAGAAAACTTTTAAGTCTATTTCTTTAAAGTAATCTGACCAAACTCTAAGTGTCATGTGGCCTTTCTAGGTTTGATACATAATATTCTATATGATGGCACCAAATGGTACTTAAAAGCAGGGTTAAAGACGTTAAATGTTAACAGCTACAGAAAACTGCAGCTGACTGATCATTCCCTCCACTCCAACCTCCACTTCCAAACAAATACTGCAAGCCTGTAGACACTAGAGGGTGACAATGATCTGCAAAGGAGCTTTTCTCTAAAACTGACTCACATCTTGTCCAGTCATAAGCACACACACAAATATGTGTTTTACCAGTGACACGTGTCCTTCTTTTATTCACAATTGTTGTCATCATTAATCATTCATCAAAAAAGTAAAATTATATTTACACCCACATACATTTGTGTAATTTACACTCCGGACACGTTACTTGAAATGGTCTTGTTTGACCTCATTACTTTTTAAAAGCACAACAAGTTCAAGATGTGCAAAAGTGAGCCACACCCTAATCACCGAATAGTCTTCATCACCTCTTTAAAACACAACTGTCAAAACACCTGAGTCATCTCTGAGCTTAAAAGAGACCTTGGGCGAAACAATGGAGCATCATGGACAACAAAGAGGAAGAGGACTCAAGAGGAATAAGAGGAGGAGGATGCAAGTGATAAAATATTTCTAGTGACATCTGTGCCAATTTGTTTTGAATTTGTACAATACAGGGCTGTATTAAATATATGGATTGCACAATGCAGACATATTTTTCGGGCCCCCTCCTGCACACATATTTTGGTATGTTAGCACACATAGAGAACACAAATGGGCCTAATAACTAACGCTGAATATAAGTTATCAAAATAATAAAAGATGAAGAAAAAGATCAATACAAGCTCGCTATAAAAGTGTGCATCAGTCTCTCTTTGATGGTCAGAGAGAGAAATTAGTCAAAAACCACTACTAGAGATCTTGCTTCTTGGTCTGGGTTGGTGCATATATAAGTCCAGTTTCTCTCTCTGAGCCTTTGAACCAATGATTGTTTCTTTTCTGGTTGAGATTAAAAATGTCTGTGACATCCAGGCCATGATATCTAAAAATACAGTGAGCCAGGAGTACTTTTGTTGTATTGTTTTAAATGCATTACACCAGTGTGTATATTTTGCATTGTTACTGATATTAATACGATAGATGTGTGCATTGTTTGGGTTAAATGAGCCATGACATGGTTTTGAGCGCAGTGTCTCATTTTGCAAAAGATACAGTATGTGTATGGTATGAGCTTTGGCAAAATGGTTGACTGATTTCAGTGTTGTCATAAGAGTTTTGAGAGATTGAGCTGAAGACTGTTAAAACATTATCCATGCCAGCCGAGTTAGCTTACCAGTTACAGTAATATGGACCGTATCTACAGTTTAATAGGTACATTAAGCTGTTTTTTCCATTTAAAATATTCATTTGAAATCTATCAGTGGGTGAAAAAAAAAAATTATCTAACAAGGTAATAATAAATACCCTGATGACATGATGTTCAGATTTTGGGTGTACATTGTCCCTTACTGTTAAGTTTGAAACCATAAGCTTATGATATAAATAACACCCTGCAAGCCTAAAGTTAAAGATTATAACAATGAGTTAGTTTGTGAAGAAGTCAGACTCGTCTTGTGAGATCAGGAGACAGCTGTGTTTCTTTGAACTCCAGTACCCCTGTGCAGCTTCACATCGGATGATGTTGCCGAAGATGATTCATTAACCACCAGCACAATGTTTTTTCCAACATCTTGTATCTACTACACCCTACACACTTTCTGCAAGCTCCTGTGTCAGAGAGACACGGACAGACATTGGCATTGAACAACAGAAGAGTATTTTGAGATGAAAAACAGTGAGACAAAACCCAAACATCCACAAGGATATCACCCTGCTCCATATGATGACAGCTGGTGAGTATAAGATCTATTTTCTTCATTTATCTGCAAGTAACAGCTTACATGTGTGATTCATTTAATGAAATTCCATTTAAAAAAGCAAACTTACTGACAAGTTTATGTCTCATATACTGCATGAATGAATAACTGTGCAAGGCCATTTTTCAAACTTTTACTCAAATTTGCTTTATCAGTCTGAAGATAATAAATACATCAGAGCCAAGTCAAGCTGAACGATTGAGCATGAATGTTATATTTACATATATGTATAGACTACTTGGGTTGACCCATATTTAGGAGTACAAGTATATCGTAGCAAAAAATGGAAATTCTCAATTTTCACTTTATATAGTGTTTGCTTTGTGAAACGTGTTGTAAATACAACTTTGTCGTTGTCATTTTAATTTCCACAAACATCCCTCTGTTGCATTTAAATAGGAAGTTGGGAATACCAACTTGGAAATACCAACTTCTGATTTTCAATAGAACGCAGCATTAATGTTCGATCACTCCATTTCTGAACTAAGTATAAAACTCTTCAGTTGACTCTCTCCTCTTGGAAGCACAGTACAGCCTTATAGTAAACCTCCAGAATGCAACAGGCGATGGCTCTGGTTAATCTCTGCAGCGAGGCACTGAGGTGAGGCACTGAGAACAAGCATAAAGTCACATCCTTTGGAATGTAGCTGAAAACCTGCCTCAAGTCCTTCACAAAGAAGTGTACAGCCCTTGAGCGTTTAATACCTGATAACAGATCATCCACAGGTTTGTACAGGCAACCAAGAAACAGGAAAGGTCTAGCTAGTTTGTCAAATCAACTTATATGGTGACGATATGTCAATATTCTGTTCACAACTTGTTTCTACTACCAAGAAAGCTATTACTACAATATACCAATAGGTGAGCAAAAACGTTTTGTTATACGGAATGCACTCATCAGAACACAAGACTTTGAGAGAGATTGCATGGTCTTCACAGACTTTGTACATTTGTGAAATCATCTGTGTTGAAAATAGCAAAATACCATGGTGGGGGACTGTGGATGTTGGACCTCGGGGTGCCTGTGTGGGACAGAGACTGACACAGAGGGAGGGAGAGACAGGATCATCTTGGGTCACCAGCTGTGTCAGGAAAGATTATTTTGTCGCTGTGAGGAAATATTTACCCTCTCTAGTATTCGCCCAAGTGACTTTAATACCTTTCTGTTTTTGACATTCTCCCCAAATCTCGTTATAGTTGTGTATAACTGGAGACAAACTGTATCTTAAGTTATTCACTTTGTCATTTCCACTACTGTGGTTTTATAACATGACATATTTTGTGTCAGTTGCTTGAAGTATATTTGTTAATGACTCATAATAGTTGATCTGATGTTCCTCTATGTATGTTTGTGAAATGGGGATCACTTGCTGCAGCATTTTGGGCAAGCGAAGGAAAACAGCAAGTCTCAATTATTAATAGCTTGCTCTGTCTTCGGCTAACCAGAGAAAATCATAAACAACAACTACCATGCCAACTCTTCAGTTCAACAGCTGTCAGCTGTTCAGACTGCTGTGCAGTCAGTGCAGGGTTTTTTGGGTTTTTTTGTCATTTATTTGTGGGTGAACCACTTAACACTTCACAATCTTGTGTGTAGGATTTGAACGTTTTTATAAGCATTTGGTAATTCACAGTGGAAGTAAAACATACTGCTGCTGCACACAGAAACCCATGGCTCCACCCCCATCCGAAGAACAATAACAAGCATGTTTTTCAGAAACTGTGATTTAATGTTTAATGTTAAAATGTTACCAGACTCTTGAAAAACTTTTTTGTGTGTATTATGTCATCCCCTGAAAAAAATGGGTCAAGCAGGGAGAAGAGGAAGTTTCTCTGGTCTGTGTGCTGAGCTGTGCACTTTAATTTCTTTCCAAGCCTCCGTCATTTTGATAAATTGACCTCACCATGAAATTAAGTGATGAATTTCCTGCCTAATACAAATCCCAAGAGTATGTTTGACCAAAACATAACCAGATGTAAACCAGATTTGTGTTTTATGAGGGGGAGTTACATGCTGGAACTAATTCTTGGTGGCCAACAGTTAGACGCAGTGTGTCCCAAAAAAAAAATAATTGGTGACCTGCACTATAGCCATAAATCCTCCACAGAAGTACTCTGCAACATAGTATAAACTTGTATTCAACAAAAAATATCTAGCATCATCATTAAACTCCTCCTGAAATGCCAAACTGCCATTTTTATATTTCAAGACGGCTCTGGAGATCTGCAAGCTTTTCTTCCTGGAAATGTATTAAGAAAATTATCAGCTATGTATTACTGTTACTGCATATACGTATAGAATGTCATTATTAAATCAAATTAAGGTCATTTTCAATAGATTTCAAGCTAATTATTGTGATGTTGGGCAAACTCTAGTAATCACTACCAACTTACCATGAAATTTCCAAACCTGTGAAATAAAGTGTTTCAGGAGTTAGCGTTTATCCTGGTGATTTAATACTAAACATATGTAAATGCATACCATAGACACTAAACATAAATAAGATAACTTTTATTTTATTCTTATTAACGAGTATTGTGTATTCAGTTAAGACTCAAGACTAGAGTGATGATGCATGAGACTCTTACATGTTTACAGCCTGGTTTATCACATTAAGAATCAGAATTTCCTTTACTAGTCCTGCAAACAGAAGCATTTTTTCATCAAAGCAGCCAAAGGACAGTAATATTGTAATAAATAATAATAATACTACAAAAATAAACTATAAAATACAATAAAATAAAATAAAATAAGAAATAGAAATAGACTTGTATACATTGTGTATACATAATGTTTTACACTGTTAACAGTGTAATTGTAAGCAGTGTGGCAGTGTGTTGTTGAATAAATAATAAATATGGATATGAAAAATTGTCCAGTTAGTGTGAAAAAACTGAGAAATTAGTTATTTTATGACATAGTGTACATGTGAGGTCTATTTGGAGCAGTGCTGGAAGGAAGGACCTGCGGTACCCCTCCTTCACACACTTACGGTGTATCAGTCTGTTGCTGGAGGAGCTGCCCAGTGCTGTGACAGTGACCTGCAGGGGGCGGGACTCCTACATTGGCAGCGATGACAGCTTGTCCATCATCCTGCTCTCTCACACCACATGTACTGGGTCAAGAGGGCATCCCAGGATGGAGCTGGCCTTCTTTATAAGTTTATCCATCCTCTTCCTACCTGCTGCTGAGAAGTTGCTGCTCCAGAAGACCACTCCATAGAAAATGGCTGATGCCACCACAGAGTCGTAGAAAGTACTCCAAAGGATCCGATCTTCCTCAGCAGATGGAGTCTGCTCTGCACTTACTTATATGTTTGTAGTGTGATCAGTCCAGTCCATCATATTGTTCAGGTGAACTCCGAGGTATTTGTAAGATGTCACAATCTCAATGTCCGCTCCCTGGATGTTCACCTGTGTGCAGGGTTGTCTGTGCCTGCGGAAATCCACCACCAGCGCTTTTGTCTTCCCAGCACTGTAATCCTGTTAGCAATCCCCCTTTTTTACTGAACTAGTGCAGTGCCCGTAAGAAAAGTATATTCCTATAAAAAAAAGTGGGAGGTTAAGCAGCTTTTTCATGGATGGCCAAATGAGGCTGTGTTTGAAGGTGGGACATCAGGGATATTTAGGTTTGTTGTGAAATCCGATATTCCATGGTATAATTGGCTGTTTTTGACTATTTTTGATTTTGCCATTATATTTCACCTTAAAAGCTATTTACTTGGTGTCATTATTTTCAGCACAACCTCACATGTGTGACTGTACAGTTCTATTTTCATTTTGACATACTGTATTAACACAATGGACCTAAAATCACAAAAAAACATAAAATCCGAGTAGAAAAAGTTAGATTTTTTACTGTGAAAACCACAAATATGTTTAACAAACCATTTTTTTTCTAACTTATAATGCAAATATAAATTGTTGTTTGCTAAATTTGTGCATACATTTAAAAAATGTTCAAAGTTATATGTAACTATTTAAATTTAAATGCAGGCAATGCTCAGGTCTGCCTGAGCTCCTTCCAGCTGAATAAATAGCTGGACTGCCTGCTCCACATTCAGCTTCTCCTCATTATTCTGACTCATTAAACAAAAAACCGACTCCACTACACACTAAACACACTACACCAAACACTACTTAACACACTAACTACATGCTCCAAACACGCTAAATGTCACAAATCTCTCAACTCTCAATATCGCTGTCTACACACCGACCGTCGTTGCCTGTCAATCATCCGCCTAGGTCCCTCCCTCCCACAACTTCCTGTTCCTCAACAACCAAACTTGCTGCTTGGACACTTTCGTGACAAAAGCCAGTTTTTACCGTTTCTTCCTGCACCAGACACAAAGCAAACGTGACGGCAATGTTCGCGAAAAAGCGTAGCGGACATTATTTTACCCTAGGTCTGGTTTTGGACATGCCGATGCGTCCGGTCCGTCGCCTCGGGAGGTGGGCCGTGTAGCTAGCGGCTAGCGGCTAGCTAGCTACACATGAACATCCACAGATTCCGATTCCACTTTGTTGTCCGCGCGTCTACGGATCTCCTCAGACCCGAACAGACTCGGTCCGGACTCGTTTAATCTCATTAATCCACAACAGTCAGTTTAGATGCACAGAACAGAACAGAACAGCCGGCAAAATCCCGGTCCAGTTCGCGCCGCTGCAGGTATAAATCCGCTTGTTTCTTCAGGTATGTCGTGGGCTTGAGCTCTGCAGTGATTGGCTCTGGTGCGCACGTGGCCACGGTGTGCAGTGATTGGCTCTGGTGCGCACGTGACTGTGGTTGCTCTGGTGGACAATGCTCGGCGGAATTTGTAAAGCATTTATGAAATAATTTATTCACGGTATCATTGCAGTCCAAACAAATGCTTAGATGCACACCACTGAACCATGCGGCAGCCATGTTGAAAGTCTCGGGTCAGTGTGATCCTTATCCACAGAGATATTTGACCAACAGACACATACACACACACACACACACACACACACACACACAGACAGACAGAGATTCCTTGTATTTATAGATAGATGTATCTGTAATCTAAGTAGCCTTAATCTTTTTCTGTAACTTACGCAGTAGGGGTGGGAATCTCTTGGCATGTCACGATTCGATTAGATCCGATTCAGAGGTCAACGATTCGATTCTAAATCGATTCTCGATGCATCTCGATGCAGCAAGTTTTTTATGTACATTTCCATGCACGATTTAAAAAAAATCAATAAATTAAATCTGAGTTTGCTGATCACTTCCTACTTTTTTCTCACTGTCTGACTACTTGGTACTTTCAAAGCAAAGTATTTGTAATGATCCATACTTAATTTGCTTCCAATATATTTAATTAATAAAACAAATGAAAGAAATGTGGCAAGTCAACTGGAAGGTTACATTTGCTAGCAAACATCCAGCTTTGCAAAGAACCAAAAGGAAAAGAAAAGCGTTCCTGTAGCAGCATACATGTAGTACATTAATACAGCTGCAGCTGGTCGACGGTCGATACAGGTGTTTGTATCACAGGTTGATCTGTACGTCTCACACTCAGCTGACTGACCTCACGCTAAGTTCGGGCTGGATTTCAACATACTGTGCGGGCTGTTTGACAGTGTACAGTTTTCACATCGACTTGGATTCAACTTAATAACGATGTAAGCGGCTGGGAACGATGGCTTTAAGTAACCATTCGAACGCACGGAGGAATGACAGAAATACCCGATAGTTAGTTACAGGTGTCGCAAGTTAACCTGGACGCTGCGCACTCAACGCCACAGCTAACAGCTATCAGCTAACAGCCAACAGCGGTCTCCACGCTGCTCTTGAGCCGCCCAGCATGAACAAATGCCTCAGACGTTCCACCCATGAGTTGTTTGTGAGTACAGACATTCACGACACATCCCATATTTTTTGTTGTGTGCACACTGTCAACTGTCCGGGCGCTGCACTTCCGCGCTTCTGAGTTCCGCCTCTTGCGTTCCGTCAACATTACGTTGTCAATTAACATGTAGAAAATCGATTTTTGACATTTGTGAATCGATTCAGAATTATCCACGTCCGAATCGCGATTCATCTAAGAATCGATTATTTTTCCCACCCCTATTACGCAGGGCCCCTGAAGCTACCAGAGTTTTGAGATGAACAGAAACAGATGTTAAAAGAACTAGACTGCTGTAATTAAACGCTGCCTTCTTATGGTTGCACTTGATAATTTTCTGAGGTTGTACGAGGTGTAAAAAGTTAAAGAATAACAGCCTTGGATGTTTTGGAACGCCCCAATATAGTTCCACAGAATAGGGGCCACCAAAAAGCTTGACACAGCCCTGACAGTTACCTTTTTAAAGTATACTTATAATGTAATCCAGTTACATGTAGTCTTTACTCCCCTGTACAAAAACAAACGATATTGGCCTCAACGTATATTGTGCATATGCTGTTCATATCTAATGTGTGGAACAAAAGTGGTGGCTGACACCCTGACAGTCTTCATCACCACCCACAGAGCCATACACTGCTGCTGTTACCGCTACTGTACACCCGCCCTGTGTACTGTGCTGCCATGTGGTGCGTTCAACAGTCTCCGCCTTGAGTGGCTCATTCAGAAACACACAGACCGGCCCGCCCCCCGGCTGCCTCTCACCCTCTCTCCCTCCTGCTCTGTCTATTCGCCCCCATTGTCACACATCGCTCTCTCAAGCCACCCCTCATGGGCTCACTCATGGTCAGAGCCGAAAAGAGCACTTGTCCCGGGGAAGACTAGACTTTCATTTGCCCCCTAAAGGCACCAGATGAATCCCGCCAACAGGCGACACATGGACGCCTAACACAGAAGCAAAGGCTACTGACGTGACGCGATCTTTTCTCAGGTACCAATCTCTTTACCTTCAGGTCACATGCATAGTTTATTTTTTGCCTTTATCGTTTATTTTTTTTAAATCCTTTGTGTGAAATTTTAGTGTACACTTCTGTGGTGTCGTTTCGCCAGAAGGAAATAAAAAGGGTATCCTCGCAGCGCAGTGACAGCTGGGCTTTTGTGGTGGAACTTCTGCTTGGAGCTCGGAGCTCTAATATGTAGGCCAAAGGTTACCGGCTCTGCTGCAGGGAGAGAGAGCAGCTATTTCCCTTGTTTAGTGTACACCTCAGGCTGCTCTGTGATCATTAGGGCTGCAAGCTCACATTGTTTCACACAGTGCAGTGCTCGTGTGCAAATATTTGGACAGACTGAAAATCTTAATCATTTGTTTGATTGATATTGATACATCAATTTCTTGCTTTGATTGTGTGTTTAGAAAATACAAGCTGCATACATTAAAAACAAATAGTTGTCAGCAACTTTATCCTAAAAGCTGTTAATGTTAATACACAGCAGAACAACAGAATGGAGCTCATGAATGTTATGTATATAGAGAGAGATTTAAAAAAAAAAAAAAACCATGATCTGAAACTAATGACCTCAGTGGTGAACAGCCAATAAGCGGTAGTGACCCGAAGTTTTCCTAACACTGCCTGTTTTGCAAGGTTTGGTCACATTGAGAGTTATTTTTGATCTTGACGCACTCTATCAGGCTCTTCAGGGTTTGTGATGAGTCAGATTTATTTATATACTCCAACATCACAAATCACAAATTCCCCTAAAGGCGCTTTAATGAACTGTTCAGATGGCACCTTTCCCAGAGGTATAGTAAGTCTGGTGTAAAGCACTTTTTTTTCTTTGCCCCCCCTGGAATAACATTCCTGTGAGACTAATTTTCGATACCATATCTGATCCAACAGCCTCAGCCAGACAAAAATATTTTCCAATATGTTTGTTAAACCAAATACTGGGGTTTTCTGTCAGGTGCACATCAATAGTACACTACTTTTTAGCCCCTTAAGAATGTAGGGATGGCAGCTTCAGTCAGTCCAGTGCTGTGGTCCAGGCAAAATATCAAGAAAACGGTTGGATTTATATGAAATGCTGTACTGAAATTCACATTTTCCAACTGACTCCTGTCAAAATTTGTCAAACTGTTTATTTACAATACCAATTTTAGTAATGGCGTTTACATCAGCAAAGCTTGACCTTGTTACACATGTTAGAAATGACACGTTAACATGCTAAATTATGGTGGTGTACATGGTAAACATCAAAATATCTGCTACACAGCAGCATGTCAGCACTGTCACTGTGACCAGGTGACGATGCTGGCGTTAGTATTTAGCTCAAAGGATTGTTGCTTCACAGAGCTGCAGGCTCTCACTGTATGTCCCAAACCCCTGGAAAGCGGGGACTTGCCCCTACATAGACACCTACTGCTCTGTCTATGTAGGGGTCGACCGATACGATTTTTTTTTTAGGGCCGAAATCGATTGTCAGAAATCAAAGAGACTGAAAACCGATCATTTGCAGTGAAAGTGAAACAGTTTTTTGTTAAAATTTCAAACAACCTGAGATGGAATTTACTCAAGAACTATGATTAGTACAATTTCACCAGTGACTTTGTAGATTCCGATCAATCAGTGTTTATAGGCTATTAATCCTGATATGTTACTGTTCAGATAACCAGATGATCAGGTGTTGTGTGCGGGACATTGCATAAGAAGATGTTGCATCTGAGCCAAAGTACCTACAATGACCAGAACGCACCGCACCTTCCAATAAACGATAAAAGAGCAATAAATATCTTCCACTGATGAGTACAGGAATGCGACTGCAGTTCTTGGTTTTGGCTCGGTGACAGTTTTGAAACAGAAAACAGTAAAACATCCAGTCAGTAACAAATAATATTGTTACAGTGGTAACTAAAATATGTCTACGAAAGAATTTTAGCTGAGAAATAGACAGTTAACAGGAACCCTGGTTTATATTTGATTGGCAGCTCCCAATTTTACATTTTGGCCTTTGTTTTCAAAACACAGGAACAATATGGTGGCCACTTCTGGTACTGCAGCTGAACAGTACACACATGTTTTGAGAGGTAAGCAGAGTAGGAACAGAACCTTGGTTTATATCAGCTCTGCCTGGTTTAGGCCCACTCTCTCGATCTGACTATGGTTTTTGCAGGCAAAATGGAGAGAGGTTTATCACAGTTCATTTGCATGAGCTACCATCACTGTACTCTACAAAACAGGTTTAAAGTTAGCAAAGCTCCCGTTTAAGGAGCGGATATTAAAGCCCTATAATCATATTATGATAACCCCTGATAACATTTTTAAAGCTGGATTTGTAAGTAGGGTAAAGTTTAGTTTAGTCAAATGTTTTGCAGCACTTCGATTGAATTGATTAATGCTGCTTAGATCTGTCCGTCCTTACAACTACTGCAGTAGACTGTGTAACCACGTATGTGCTGTGTCATATTATGTACGGTTTAACAAGGACTGAGGGTGTAGTTGTAACTATGTGTGAAAAAACAAATTAAATCTGGTTTAAAACAAGTATTTATTGTTAATGTGGTAACCTGTTTATCATTTGTTATTTGAAGACAAAATAAAACATTTTCCACACAGTTATGAATGAATAAGACCCATTGTGAATGAATGTGCTTTTCCTATGTTGAGCAGCTGTGTCCCCATAGAGTGTTGTGTCTTCCAGGACAACAATGGCACCATTTATAGGATATGATCTCAGTGGATGAAAAACAAGACAGTAAGGCCATGAGCTGTGGCTCAGTTGATTCCCTGGTTTGAACCTTACACCAAGGGGAGGAATGTCTCAAGTGAGCAGGAGGAGGGACACCACCCTTGATGGCAGTAGTCGAGGAAAATGAAATGTCTCTGAGGACAACACTGAACCCCTTCAACTTTACGGGCACTGGTCACCTCACTATGACAGTGGGCTGTCAGAAAGAGAGAGACACAGAAACACTACACAAATAATGCCGTGATATGATCAAAACTAACTGGTTTGTCCAGCCGACATGTTGTTGCCCTCGAAGTAATTTGAAAAGAAAAGAGGAAAGAAGAAAGCTAGAGAGAAAAGTTGAAGTCCTCAGCAACATAATCACAACAATAACCAACCAGTCGCTGCGTGAAGTGAGTGTGAATGTCATACTGTTGGTTTAAAAACATGACAAAACTTGTCAGACCTCCTAAACCCCCACCTCAGTGCTCTTTTGGAAGCAGCATACTGATGTCTTTATATTCTCTGAAGAACATGAGCGTATTGGAGCGCTCACCTCGCCTGCTCCGTCCACACCAAGCTCTTTGGGGTCCCTAAGCAGACCTTGTTCCAGAAGATAGTTTGTCTCCATGAAAGTCTCTGTGTACAAGGAAATACTCTGTGCCCACAGATAATTTATAGGATAAGGCAAATAGGACACAGTTATTTGAATGTTCTGTGACTTGCTTAAGCAACTGCCAAAAAAAGTTAAAACCACTGAAGTGATGGCAGACTACCAACATGTTTCCAACCAGCTGTACCACCATTGGTAATACGCCCTTAAGTCTGTGCCTGAAACAGGGGTAAAGCATGAGTGTTTGTGTTAGAAACACATTTTTGACCTCTTGTAAAGTTTTCCATTTGACGCAGCCTTTTTGTGTCCTGTAAACGTTGTATATGGACTCCTTCTACACTCACTGTCCGCTACATGTCACCTTTATTATAAGCTTTGAGCATGATGGATTTTTTCCCCTTCGTGTTATTTTTGTTCTCCTACTCCTATTTCTTAAATACCACACACAATTAACACATAATTGCAGCCCTCTGGTGCTGCTCTGTCCTCTTAGCGTATATACCAAAAGATCACAAAACCACTTAAGGAAGGTTGTTGTGAGCATTTCAGGACGTATATTTAACAACATATTTTCCAGTCTATTTGCTTCACCCCCACATCACATCCAAGGCAGCAGCACAAAAGCAACATTGATGGAGGAATTATCCTCATGCCAAGCAGCACTGACCCTCTGTTGACCTAATACAGCAAGACTGCTGTCATTGTGCGGGTTTTGAACATTAATATACGGATTAAATCATGTGAATATTCCTGCTGTGGTGAGTGATTATGTTGTTAAACTGTTTACTTGCTACTAAAGAGTGAAATATTGTGTTAACATTGAGCTAACATTTGCTAATGAAAAATAAAACCCACAAACA
This sequence comes from Sparus aurata, assembly GCF_900880675.1. Classification (NCBI taxonomy): domain Eukaryota; kingdom Metazoa; phylum Chordata; class Actinopteri; order Spariformes; family Sparidae; genus Sparus; species Sparus aurata. The sequence continues at coordinate 19,012,127 of NC_044192.1, forward strand.
ACATCAAAAATTATAATTAATTAGAAAACAGAAACTTGTTTTTACCTCTGCCTCTGTATGAATCTACACTGATCAGAAATCCTACTGAATTCCTGTCCTTTACTTCTTACAGTGCAATGGACAAGCCTTTCGGACCAGATGTCACATTCACGTTGAATGACGCCAGGGCTCATCCTGCACCCAGCACCCAGACCAGAGGACAGTGGTCGAACAAAATGGAGTTCCTCTTGGCTGTCGCAGGACAAATCATAGGCCTGGGAAATGTGTGGCGGTTCCCTTACCTGTGCTACAAAAATGGAGGAGGTGAGTTTCATTCAGCGAAATTAATAAGCAGATACTGTCTTCACGAGTAAACATGCAGAATGTTCAAAATACCTCAAACTTGATGGCAGTGAAAATAGATTGAGAGCTGCGACAGCAAGAATTTATGTCACAACAATATTTGTCTGTTTGTTATCAGCAACAATCGCAACTGCTGTGTAAATATTATTCATTTGAGGTAACCAACATTTGCTGCACCGAGCTGTGTGCAACATAAGAAAACCACGGGCAGACAAACAGACAAAAAGAAAGCATTTCTACAACTGTGCTAACACATACGCTGCATTTGGAAACAAACACTGCGAGTAGCTAAATACAAACTAAGAAACACATTTCATAGGTGTTATAAAGAAACACTTCAGAAACAGAAGGATATCCAGACACAACACACAACAACACCTTCTTCAAATGAAACACTCCCAGACTCTTGAATTGATGGCTGAAAAATAATCTGACTATATATATCTAGTGTAATCTGAGATTAGATTTGGATGTTGTTTGAATGTCATTCTTATGGATTACGAAAAATGTTGAACCTACAAACATCTCATGTGGTGTTTCTTTTCTGTTTTCCCAAGGTGTGTTCTTCATCCCATACGTGCTCTTCCTCTTTACCTGCGGCATCCCTCTGTTCCTCATGGAGACATCTCTCGGCCAGTACACAAAACAGGGGAGTATAACCTGCTGGAAAAAAATCTGTCCCCTTTTTGAAGGTAAGGATCCAAAATAACTGTCCACGTGAAATCAGATTAAATCTGTGTAATTAAACTGAAAGGATGTCGTGGTTAGGGGACGTGTGACATTGAATTACTACAAAGCTATGATCCGATAATTTACAAAATGGCATTATGTCACTAAAATACTATTTATATTATATTGATTTATTGGCTCTTCATTATATAATTTGGGTTTAAAGGTTTTCTGATATTATGATGTTTTTGTTCAGTAATGTTTGCAGACAGAAATAAAACACGTGATCTGTTGTGAAAACACAGATTAATTCAATCTCAAAGACACAACACACATGAGTATCTGTATATGTACGACAAGAAAACAGATCAGAAAACTGTATACATGAGTTCTAAACCTAGGAGGGAAAAAATAAATAATTTGCGACCTCAAATCCAGCAAGTTTCTCTACAGCTGCTGTGGTGAATGTAGGACAAAACATGCAGACACACACTTCAAGACCTGTGACATTTGTACGTACACAAATCTGTATATGAATTATGTAGTGAGAGCACTTATACTGTAATATATTTGTCACAGTTTTTCTATATAAGAATGTTTCATTTGAGTTTGTGTGCTCATTCAAAAAAAGTTGTTCTGTCCTTTTGACATTCAGGCAGATGGATTCGCAAGATCACTCAATCTCGCAAATTCATCTTGCCAGGCTTCAAGCGGTGCATTGATGTGATTGGTTAAAAGTAGCCCATGATCGACAGATGGTTCGTCCAATCACCTGCCAAGTATGTTTTTATAATGGCCATCCACTTTGTCAGTTCTTAGTGGCGCCTTTCCAGATGGTTTTGTTAACATACCATTTAGTGTGTCGTATTCCTTGACTCCCTCGGGTCGACATGACTTCCAGTGGTTAGATATTGCCTAAAGTGACCTGTGACACGTAGTCGAATGATTTACTAAAGTGTCCTTCTCATGTTCACGTGGCTTCATGAACACATTTCTGTAGCAAATTAACAACAGTAGAAAAAGTTATCTTCACCTAGCTGCCTGTCTATATACTGGAAAAGTATATAGCCATCTATTATTTGATAATAGTATATGTTCTTTTTCATAAAGATTTTCAAATTATAGTAGTATTTTGTTCTGTTTTATCGTTTTTCACTTGTTTCATATAATATCTTAATGTGAGGTAATGTAGTCACTTTAAAGATTGTTTTGTAAGATTGTATATTTTATCACTGTATTTACTGCGATAATTTACGTTCTCATTATTATTTTTAATCTGCTCCACATGTTTTCTATATATGTATAATTAAAGGAGCTAAATGGAAGCACTTAAGTTAAAAATGTACTAGAATTTATTAACAGTTAGAAGATAAAACAGCTTTGACCTCATGTCAAATATGTCAGCCTTGTGTTGCTTAGATATGAGCTGATGATAGTTTTGTCACATAACACCACTTTGCACCTCAAGAAGTAATGATGAGTTTCTGTACTTCCTGGTCTGCTCTCAGTACAACATGAGAGGATGAGGAATTAGCTACCTAACCCCCCTTAGCAACAAAGGAAGGAATGACAGTAGTAGAGGCAAAGCAATAGTAGCCCTAGAATCTGTGTTTGGCTAGTAAAGTTGCATATAGCACCTTTGTTAAACTAGTGTTTGGCTCAGAGTAACGTGCTGAACAAAGTTTGTGACAAGTATTTTATACAGAAGTATTTGTTTGCTATTTCAAAGTGTTCAGCTTGTGATTTAAAGACCTTCTGTTTGTTTATTTCAGGGATGGGGTACGGCAGTCAGGTGGTTGTTTTATACTCCAGCATCTATTACATCATCATATTGGCCTGGGCTTTCCTGTATCTGTTCTTCTCTTTCCGATCTGAACTTCCCTGGGCAAGTTGCAGGAACAGCTGGAACACGGGTAGGTTCCATTATGCCATCTGACTGAATATGTCAGATTGTCAACACATGTGGAAACACATTTTTAGGCTTATTTTCGAGTCTGGTTTTGGATCTGGAATGCAAAGTCCAGCTTCTGGAAACATTTAAATCTTGAGGTGATTTGCTCTGCCCGGCTTGTTACATAACTTACTCAAAAATTCTTTCCGGACACATCTTGTGACATAAAGAATATGAAGAAACACTTATGGTTTTCCCCCAAAGAGATCAGTAACATCTTTGACATCTTCTACTGAGACTTTAGGTGAACACAGAGAAACTGTCCTGATATATGAAACTAAATAAAATACTGGCACATTTTACAGACAAGAATAAAAAAAGGAGAAATTTGAAAATATGTGTTAGCGCCCTTAATGCCTGCGATCTTTGCAACAGAGACCTGTGTGGAATTTGATCAAAAGGATGATTTGAACTGGACTGTACCTGCAAATGCAACATCACCTGTGAGAGAGTTTTGGGAGTAAGTATGAGTCCTAAAATTCAAATACGACAGTAAGCTCTGAGAGTGCCATTTGTGAAATATAACTGAGGATATGCTTCACAGGATACGAGTTTTAAATATCACAGGAAGTATCCACGAAATGGGCAGCGTGCGATGGGAGTTGGCTCTGTGTCTTCTGTTGTCGTGGATTATCTGTTACTTCTGTGTCTGGAAAGGAGTAAAGTCTACCGGCAAGGTAGGATCATGTTTTATGTTGTGTGCAAAGTATCAAACAACTCCTAAACTGTTAAAGGTTAACAGGTTAGGAAGACAGATTTACTGGCGGACGTCATTCTCCTCATTGCCTCTTTCACAACAGCTTACGTAACCCTTGTTCTACAAGTGTAAAACAAGATGTCTTTGCACAAAGTTCACGGTTCAAGTAGAAATGAAAGCTCACTGAAAGTTAATGCTAAAGTGAGGCCACGGCACGTGTGCTCATTTTCTCATTTGCACAAACCTGATGCATGGCTCCAGGAACACATCATCAGTCTGAAAGTCTACTGCTGTGGTCCAGACTGAAATATTTCAGCGACTGTTAGATTAATTTTAGATTTTTGCAGATAATTGGTGCGAAGCCAGAGGTTAAAACCTAATAACTTTGGTGATCACATTTGTGGTTTTAGTTAAACATCTCAGCCAATGTTGGATGTATTACTACAGAAACTGGTGCACACTAAAGTGAAATCACTTGTTGATCCTTTAAATTGTTGCCTTGCCAAATTTTAATTGTTTCCAGTTCTTTGTTGACAAACAAATGCAAGGCTACCTTCATTCCTATGTACCTTCGCTAGGCAAGACAAGATAAGACTTTTCACCTTTCCCATATATAGATATGACAAAGATGGATCATTTCAGCAAATGATAAACACGTTGTATCCAGTAGTATGCTGCAATCAAATACAAATATATACACATTGATAAAATATGTACATATAATTGTGCTAATTTGCAAATATTACCATGCTAACATGCTAAACTAAGAATGTAAACATGGCAAACTTAAAGTTGCAATACACAAGAACTGGCCAAAGTCAAATTTTGCTGCTAACTGCTGCTAAATGTTGTTGCTGTTAGCTTGTTAGCGTTGTTGGCTGTGAAGCCCACCTCTGAGGCCAATCTATACTATCAAATTATCCCCCTTTGAGGATATAACTGCAACAAAATACATTGGTGTCTCAATTGTATTAGCTGTTTCAAACATCGGTGGAGCTTTGTAGGACTATGATCTCGCAACATCCATTCTTTAACACTATGTCCACAATTCTTCCACAAATCAACACCACCATGGCTCTTTTACAGGTTGTTTACTTTACTGCCACATTCCCATATTTGATGCTGCTGGTGCTGCTTGTTCGTGGACTCACATTACCAGGGGCCTTAGATGGGATCAAGTTTTATCTCTACCCAGATCCATCCCGCCTCTCTGACCCACAGGTATGAGCACATTTCTCTGCTAACAGATGGGTGTAAATGATGTCACCGAAGTCAGTAGCTATGTAAAACAAAAGCAAATATCCATGAAGTGGTTCTGTAGAGATGCCTGACAGAGTTTCAACACAAGGTAAAGACCTTTGGTATGCAAGTGATCACATGTCTTTATTTGTCTTGCAGGTGTGGATGGACGCTGGCACACAAATCTTTTATTCCTATGCTATTTGCATTGGTTGTCTAATTGCACTTGGCAGTTATAATAAAAACAACAATGACTGCTACAGGTAGGTTCGATATAACATCTGTTATTGATTTTTTTAATGTTTGGATACTGTTGATAGGACACACACAAAACACATATAAAGAACAAACACTTTTCCTACAATGTGGTCCCATGAGCAGCTTCAGATGGCAATTAGAATTAAGAATCATATTTGATAACCCGTCAGCTAACTTCAACATTGCTTTGGTGGTCAAACAGCGATGTTCACTCGGAGGTGGCTGAATGCTAACGTTTAGTGTCTAGAAGTGTTATCAAATATTTTTTTATCCCTTAACATCCCTTCAGATTGCCTTTTTTAGTTGCTGAACAGACAGGACACAGTGAAAAAAACTATTTGTCAGATTCACTGCATTTATTGGACTTGCAATCTGTCACACAGCATTACAGTATTTGAGGTTTCCACCCTGAGCATGATGTCAGGGGAAAATGGCTGCTCTGCTACTATGGTCAATACCTATTTGGAGCAAGATATTTCAGAGTAGTTTATTCAAAGGGAGCCCCATCAGGTATTTGTTTCCTCCAAAAATATGGTTATTCAGGCATCAGGCCAAAAATACTCCTGTCAGGCAAGAGTTTATGAGTCACATCTACTTAAAGAAAAATGTGAACATCTTATGATTTGAATACAAACTAACAGGGTATAAAATTTATGTACTTTTTGTCTGTAGGGACTGTGTGTACTTGTGTCTACTAAACAGTGGGACCAGTTTTGTAGCTGGCTTTGCAATCTTCTCTGCACTGGGATTCATGGCATATGAGCAGAACATGCATATATCAGAAGTAGCAGAATCAGGTGAGAAAAAGAAAATACTATCAGTCAAAGTATATGTGTGTGTGTGTGTGTGTGTGTGTGTGTGTGTGTGTGTGTGTGTGTGTGTGTGTGTGTAAAACATGTGTAATGTGTGTAAAACACCCAGGGGTCCAATCTTTTTTTTTTTGACTGTCTCGTTCTCACCGCAGGTCCCGGCTTGGCATTCATTGCTTACCCTCGAGCAGTCGCCATGATGCCTTTTCCTCAGATCTGGGCGATCTTCTTTTTCGTTATGATCATCCTACTAGGACTGGACAGTCAGGTTAGCTGGATCTTCTTTAGAGCTCAGTGAATAAACATGAACAAATAAAATATTAAAATGCTTATATTTAGAGAGCGAATACATAACAATCTAATCTTGTAGGAGAGTTGGCTCTTGGTTTGAGAGGTGTGGTTGTTTCACAGTTAAAAAGGAGTCATTTAATCACCTCTTTTAGGAAACTTGTGCTTTTGGTCTTGTTAATATTGTGTACTGCATGTCCATGTGCATGTTACCAGAATACCTTAAAAAACGAATAATTATGCAATCGTGAAATTATATCCGTAAAGTCTGAATGTATGTATGCAGCATGTGTGGAGTTATTGTGTAACGTGGAGGCTTGTGTTTCAGTTTGTAGGACTAGAGGCTCTCGCAACATCCATTTCTGACATGAATCCTTCCTTCTTCCACGTCGGCCATCGGCGAAAATTTCTCCTGCTCGGCATCAGCATTGTTTGTTTCTTCATTGGCCTTTCGATGGTGACAGAAGTACGATCAGATTACAATGTCACGTCGCTGATTTCACGACAAACTTTTTTTTTCTCTTGTGGTAAAAGACAATCACAACAGCTGACTGAGGTCCCGTTTCACACACAGGGTGGAATCTACATTTTCCAGGTGTTTGACTACTACGCCTGCAGCGGGATGACTCTACTTCTCTTTGCCCTTCTGCAGTCTGTTGGTGTTGGATGGATTTACGGTGAGTTATTAAACAAGCAGGATGTCCATGCTTTCTTTTTACTGTGATGGTAAAATCCCTCATCGCAGCTTTCCTTGTACTTACAGGTGCAGACCGTTGGTATGAAAACATAGAGGACATGATTGGATACAGGCCTTTACCTCTGATTAAGCTTTGTTTAAAGTACATCACTCCAGTGATATGCACGGTGAGTTGTAGTAAAAGTTGATGATAACGTCATTGTAAACCACACAAGGATTTTAGGTCATTTAGGACTTCAGTTTTTAAGTTGCCTTCTAAAGATTTTTAACTGCTTCCTCTGTGACTTTTTTTTCAGGCAACGTTTGTTTTCTCCTTGATCAAATACACTCCTCTGAAGTTCAACAACACAATTGAGTATCCATGGTGGGGTTACGTTCTCGGGTGGTGGTTCACTCTCTCCTCTACACTCATTGTTCCTCTCTTTTTGCTGTACAATGTAAGCGTCACCCCCGGTTCACTGCGACAGGTGAGCTCTTTGTATTTATAGGTCAACATGTCTCAAAAAAAGCTCTGTTTTGTTGTTGTTCTTTCATTAAAACCTATATTCTTCTTTGTCAGAGGTTCGCCATCTTGTGCACTCCAGCTAACGACCTTACTCTGAACAAATCAGAGAAGAAAACTCTCGAAGTGTTCGACTTGACCTCATCTCCTGACAGCGTGGTGTCCTAGTTACTCAGCAGCGTGAAGCATCAGGAGAAGCTTTCCCTCAGTCCAGCGGTCCTACTCTCAAGTTCCCTTTAAAGCAGTGCTTCATAAAGACTTGTGACACCTTGTGGTGGTCCCAATGTCCTTAAAGAATGCCTCAAAATGTATCATGATTGTAGTTCTTTCAGCACTACAAAGTCTGGTGGCTAACTCAACAGAAATATCATGAAGTATGATATCACGTGCCATCATGTCCTAAATTCATCAGATGATCTATTGATTTTTTTTATTTTTTTTTTTGATGAACTGTATTTCTTAAAGTTTCAGAAAATAGTGGTACTTGAAGTTTCCCAGAGCCAGCGGTGACGTCTTTTAGATGTCTTGTTTTGTCCACACACAAAAAAGTCAGCAACAACAAAGACATTCAGTTTTATAAAGCATACAAAAAAGGCAAGAATGAGAATCTGAGAATCTGGAACTAGAGATTTTGCTTGTTAATAACTCCAGCAATTAATCGATTGCAAATGATTATTCTATATTCTATCTCATTGTTCTCAAACCACCTTATCCTCCACCTCCTGCCACAACAGATGGCCAATAAGCATATAATGTGGATGTGATATTCCACGTTGGATACACGCATCAGCCTCGGACATGACTGTGATCTGCGGTAAACGTTAACTGCCAACAAACAGTAATATCCTGGTGACTGGGCTGTCTTTCTCAAAGCTCATTAATGAACATCCAGGACCAAAACTCGTATCTGATATTTTATATTGTAATTCATTCAAAAAAAAAAAGTGTTATAAGAATAAGTGTTTTTTGTTTGTTTTGCTTTTTAGTTGTAACCAGGTTGTTAACTATTTGTAGTTAAGTAACACTGATAAACTATTGCCAAATAAGCCATACAGATTGAACACTTTTAGGTCACTGTGAAAGACAAATTTCAAACTGTCAATGTTGACTCGAAAGAAGACTCCAGCAGCATGCGGTCCCAGGCACCGTAACCGACTGAGCCGCCATGTTGTCCCTACACTTTAAAGTTTCTGAGCTACAGTGAGCTCAGCTACTGTAAATATGTGCTCTTACTGCCGACACAGGGAGAGAACAATTCAGCACTGACCAGACTGTGTTTGGCATTAGAGGGTTATGTCATTTTAAGTTGTATTGTGATTAAATAAGCACCAACTGTAGAATGAACAAAGAAACACAGGCACACCTGGCTGTTATAGTCAGAATCAGATAATGCTATTTTTCTAACGGTATTTTTTTACTGTAGTCTCAATATTAAACTTGTTTAATTATAGTTACTGTGTATATTCTTTTGTATCCTTTTTTACATCATATATCATTGGGATTTGTGTAAATGCTGGAAGGATCTTTCAAAGTTTATATTTTCTTAAATGTCTGTTTTCAAAAGACATCTGTGGCAGAAGTTGTGTAAATTTCATATTTAAATGAACAATGTCACATTTTATATGACCATTTGTCAACAGCAAATAAATGCTGAACAACCAGTTAGTTAATGTTTTATTAATCAAAATGTTTGTGTGATTGGATGAATCATAGAGCTGGTTCATGATAAGTGAATTTCTTAATTTTAAATTCTGTTAAACAGTGTGCGACACCTTAAACGTTATCTTTAAGAGTGACAAAACTTAGGTATTAATGTGAGTATTATTATTACTTAACATGAATGATAAGAAAGAATCATCACCGTACACCGTATCATTTGCAAACTTTAGTAATGATCAGTTAATAGTTTGTTGTTTCATGATAATTTGTCTTTTTAAAGACCATGAAAACAATGAAAGTCAAATATTTTAGAAAATAAAATTGTACATCAAATGCTAATAGTATTTTGTTAGTAATAGAAATGTTATTTGTTTTCTGAACACTTGAACACTACAGCCCATTAAAGGAGTCAAAAGCATCAATCGTTGTGTCCTTGAATGCACCAACACATGAATGTTTGGAGTGACAAAGCTGCAACACCACGAAACATTAACTTAGTTTAGGAAGCAACATGCATTCAGTCAATCATTTGCTTCTGCTCAGATCACAAGGTTTTTTCCTAGTAGATGGAGTTTGTGTGGTTGCCATGGAAATATACCTTGAGGTCCAAAAACTGTGATTCAAATTCAATTCCTGATCTTGGCTACGGCAGCTGAGAAAAAAATGTAGCTGCTGTTCGGAGGATTCAGTCATATCACACGATCACACTCACCTTCCTTAGATTTTAAGCTATTCTAGACAAAAAAAATATAATTTATATCCACTATTTTGTGACAATTGAGCAAACTGCTGATGAAAACCATCATTATCATAATGATAATGACAATAATTATATAACCCAAGAATAGCTACTATACTTTGTGAAATTGTGAGAGTTTTGGTTTCTTTGTCTGGATGTCAGGGTTTTTATTGGCCCATTTGTAATCGGATAGTCTTATTTGCCACAAAAATCCAAATGAAAGATTTGGATATTTATTCAAATTGTATCAGTACTCAATTATGATTTTAAAAGTAAGTAAGTAGATTACATGGTGTAATACATACTAAATTATGAGTAAAATTACAGACATGAAAATGTGCTTGTAGAAGTACGAGTACCCCAAAAAATGACTTCTTACAGTCATTTAAGTAGCTGTAATTAGCCACTTACACTCCTGATGATAATAATATATCCACCATATGAGTTTAGAAGATAACGATATGTCAGTGTTGTGCTCACGGCTTGTTTCTGCTGCAGGTTTAAAATAATGTCATAAATCTAATGTATGGCTGCCATGACATTAGCCCTGTTTTTTTATTCACAATAGGAGTGTATTACCTGGCTTAACATGAGTGTGAACGATAATCAACATAAATGAGATGCTTTGATTCACATTCATGTTCTGCAAAGACAAACATAGTCAAATTATTCCTGTATCTGTATGTGTCTCCTTAAATACAGTGTTGAAATAAGACAACGCTGAAATGTACACAAACTGTTACAAATCACTAGCACAGAATCAGCTGTTCCCTTCAGCTGTTTCAGTATTACATGTGATACATTAAAACATTCTTTATGACAATAACGCTATGCTTATGTCAAAAGCAAAACATCAGAGATGTTGTTACACTAAATATTGACCTATAACTCGAAGAATGGCGTCTTTCTTTAAATGCAACTCTTGGATTTATTTAATGCTTGTAAAGTGCAAAAAAATAAAATATATATATAAAGAAGACATGAACAAAGGTACCTTGCAGAGTTTTTTTCTTTTGTCTGAAAATATTTCTTTCGCATAAATGTCTGTTGAAAACATTGATCACATTTTCTCATTACAAGTTGAAAATCTTCTGAATACATGTGAACATTTTGTCATTTTGCTGATGTATGACGTATCACACATCAGCCATGCTGCAATTAAATTGGCATTTTATCCTTTTAGTTTATGTCAAATTTGTCCAAATTACACCTGTAATCTGCAGTTATCGATGACAAATGTAGCACTTGAGATATTTTTGTAATTGACAATGGGGATAAATATTCAGTATATTGTTAAACACAATTTATAACTGCTAGAAAAAGTACTTCATGCTCGTTTCCACTGTACAAAATATTTGAATATTAAGAGCCGGCGGTACTTGAAAACATTAAGCAATAAGATGTTTAAAAACCTTGCTAACATACAACAATATATATTTACACACACTCATACAAACACACACACACACACACACATACTGTTGAATTTTTTTTTCTTTTTTTACACAAAATATTTAAGACAGCTAAGGTTTTTCATTCTAAACCAGCCAATGTTTATAAAACATCACGATTATAGTCAAGATTTTAACGTTCCATGAAAAGATAACAGTGTTGGCTTGACAGTCACCAAAGTGCAGCATTGTCCACTATCTACTCACATTCACACATTTAAGAATAACAAAAAAAATAAAAATAAAAATAGATGCAGTGAAATAAAAAAGACAACTGTTTCAGGACTGAGGCAAAAAGAACTACACAGATAAAAGTATGTAGCAGAGCACATTACCAGAGTTGAAAAATTAATGAAACTTGTGAAAAAATGAAAAAAAAAACTGTGGTTCTGACGATTTTAAAGCTTCGATGCAGATCGACTCTCCAGCTTGCACTCACAGAGTCAACGCGAGTGCATCTGATGTAATGCTGCGCTGAAGATTGTGCCATGTTGCTTGAATGCAATTCTCTGATTGACAAACGTACAATGAGTGCAACAGAAGGAGAAACTTAGAGTCAAGCCCAGACACAGAAACATTTCATTTCATATACGTTTTAACTTTTGTTTTTTAAACTAAAGCTTTTGAAGCTTTGATCGAGTAAAATTGTTATCAGTTCATAAAAATTTTATTACCGTCTGTCATCACACCCACAGACACCTATCATGAGTTTGATCAACTCACTATATTACACTGGCTTCCCTGTTTACACTGCGTGATGATGTGTTTAATGAATGAAACACAAGTTTTCAACAAATAAGTGATTATCACTTATGTACTAATGAATAAATAATTTTAGTGCATGACAATGGTCTTATCTTAGCAAAACAATTCTTCAACTTTATGTAAAACAAATGTCTAATCTTGAATTGTATTTGTGGAAATAATCTCTCTACACAACATCTTAAGTGCCATATCACAGGCAACTGGACTTGTTTCATTTCGTTGAAGACGTTTCACCTCTCATCCAGGAGGCTTCTTCATTTCTAACTAACTGGAGGGGATTTGCAGGCTTTTAAACCCTGTGTGGGAGTGTCCTTACAGAATCGTTGAGGACACATGTGAGCTCTGAGTTTCAGAGTTGTAAGGGCCACTTCAAGAAACTGAAACAAGTCCAGTTGCCTACGATACAGCACTTAGAATTACCCTGACCTGGACGACTGTGAACCTTCATCAACATCTCTATACCACAGTTTAGGTTCTGGTCTAGACATTCACAAAAAAATTGGCTTTGTAGGTAGTATCCCATTGATTCAGCTGTTACTGGCAGTAACCAAATACACTAAATAGTACATTTGCCAGAATGTTTTGGTATAATTTAGGGTTAGATGGATTCGTCCCGAGTTTACTAGAAGGAATCCCAACTTTCAGTGTCGTTCCATTCCACTTTTTCTAGGAGCGGTTCCTAGTTGTCTGAAACGCAGCAGAATGTTTTGTTTGATGTAACCGATTGTTCGCTATGATTGGATGAACAATTGTGAAAAGAAATGTGTGAGGTGATGGGTGGAGAACCGAGAGCATCATGCGATCAGGAAGAGAGTGGCAGTGGTTGGAGGATGGAGGGGCAGAGAGGCAGAGTGGGACACTTCGAACAGAGAAGTAGAAATCATCATGTTTTTGTTTCAAGCACCACTACGGTAACGGGGCTTGTTACACTTCTTATTCAAAGTACATATTGCACATTAAAAAAAAAGCAAGGTTTCAAGTCTGAATCCCAAACACCTCATGATACATGCATGCAGCTGCCCAAGAAAAGGCTTCATACCAAATACAGGTCAGGGGGCAGTTTTGGAATTAGAAACACACTGTCGAGGCACATCTCAACTCTACATAGTCGCCTAATAACAAATAACATGGAATTCCTCTGCTTTTGAAGAAATAAATTATATTTTTATCAAAATATAGTAGGGGCTAAAAGTGTTCACCAGTCTGAGCTCACTGATTCTGCAGTCCACTGGAAGCTGCGTCCTGGCAGTTGTACAGTCTGTGCAACAGGGGAAAAGCTGTTTGGCTTGCAAACGTCCCTGTTAACACTCTGCTTAATATGCAGGAATGGTAACGTTGGATTTTGGGATAAAGAAGTTTGGATTAGAGGCCTTTAAATGACTTTGTTCCTGCCTCTGCTCCCACGGCTTGGAAAGCAAAAACAGGCATGTCTTTCTTTTTCTCCCATTCAAATGTCGCCATTACGACGGACAGTCCTGACTCCTCCGCCGTCGCTTCATGCCCACTTCACCGTTCATGCTGCTCCTCGTGCTGTCGTCCCGCCTCCTCTTCGTTTTACCAGTCTGTCGAGGAGAGATGAAGCACAAGTGACTACAACAGTCTAAAATAAACTACTTTGAATAAGGCATTAGTCATTTCACTGATGAAAATAATCTCTACATGTCCCTTTCAATTTAGAATTTTGTGAGAATGCACATCCTTAGAAAACAACTGACCATTAAAAATACATACACATTTTTATTTTTGTGTTAAAATAAAAAAATAGCTATATTAAATTTTGTTTTGAGATCTTTTTTTTTGTGTCTAACAAAGCGTAGGATCCAAAGCGTTAGCTGAGAGATAGACCCATTCCTGAATGAACACTAGAGGGCAGCATACGACTGAAGAAGAAACAATAATGCACAGGATGATGATTTTGTATTAAAATCTTACCAAAATCTTTAGACCAATAATGAATTACCCATATGAATTGTATATCTATATCTTTTAATAAAGGGTTCCTGCAAACAGCATTAAAACATTTGGCAGGCCATTTGGCTGGTATTGTTGGGATGGATCTCCATCAATTGTATCAATATTTCTCACCATGATACACAAAATGGCTGACCATCACATTATAACAAAGTCTCACAACCAAGTGAACTAATTTGTAGGGTGGAATGTGAGTTTAATGTCTCAAATGTAATTTATTGAGCTGAAATACAACAATTGTGAAGTCCTGCCCTTAAGCTCTTTGTTGTTTAAATTCTACATGTACAGCAACACAAAACCACTCTGGCCATAAAACGGTTGAAAATAATTCCATGGTTGTGTTTGTTGAGAGCCCAGTGTGAGTATAAGTTATACAGTTTCTAGACCTGTCTGTGTCTTGAAACATGAAATGTTTTAAATTGAATTAAATTTAGCTGAAAGAAAAAGAAAAAAGAAAAGAAAAAGATTGTTTAAAGAGTGAAAAGAAAAGAAAAGAAAAGAAAAGAAAAGAAAAGAAAAGAAAAAACACAAATGAGTCAGGCTGACTGTTTGTCTACACTTAGCCAAGAACAGTGAGTTTACAGACCTTGGCATCCCGCTCTGCAAATTTCTGGAACATGTTGGCATAGGTCTTCTTGTCCTGCTCATGATGTTCCTTAATCTTGCTCTGGCAGATGGAAATCTGAGCACGAGCTGCTCGATTTGAGGGGTTGACTTGAAGCACTTGCTGAAAGTCTGCCATAGCCAGGGTGAACTCATTGCGAAGGAGGCGAGCTTCCCCACGGCGATACAAGGCCTTCTCATTGTTCTCATCAAGTTCGATCACCTAATCAACACACACAAAATTACACACATAGTAATTACCAAAGAATGTATCCAAAAAGTATTTGGCAGCGAGGAGACATTGACTTCAGCTCACCTTGTTGCAATTCTCCACCACTTGCGAGTACTCTTTTAACCGCAGGAAACACAGCGCTAAATTGAGGTGTGACGTCAAAATGAAGTCCTGTATCTTCTTCTGCTGCTCTATCCCAGTACCACACTCCATTTCTAGCCAGGAAACGATGCGCTGGTACTGGATGACTGCCTGGTGGTGCCGCCCCGCCTATGACAGGAAAGACAATACCATTTTCTGACAATATGCAGAATAGGAATGCAAATTTGTGAAGATAAAAGATCGGCATGGGTAACGTACCTTAAAATATTGATTCCCTTTATGCTTAACTCCAGCAGCCAAATCCAGCTTTTGTTTCAAGTCCATTTCCCAGGATTCTTTAGCCTTGTGGAAACACAGTCAGGTTTGGAGAAAGTGAGTAAACACTGTTTTTGTTTCCGTTTCGGAAAGTATCAACATAACCGTATAAGACTTATTAAAGGTACAGTATGCAATTTTTTTTTTAACCTGCCTGTTAAAAAGTGGCGTTCAACTGGCGCTGAAGGCTAATTCAACTCTGGTTCTTTTAAAGGGAGCCAAAATCTGGTCTGGGACGTCGGGGTGGTACCATTGTTTGTCCCGGATTAAACATTATGCGAGGGGTTTAGAGATCAAGCCGTACATGAGTTTCTTGATGTATTAAAAAATCATCTGATAACATTTCAATGCAAAAAAGAGGTGTGTATTTTGAGTTCAGGTGGGTTGAGATCAAAAAGAGCCAATTACCCGTCCTACAGGTCAAGAGTTTAGGTCCAAAAAGTTACATAGTGCCCCTTTAAAATCAAAAATCAAAAGTGTGTTTGAATTTGGTCAAACCAAAACCACACTCATAACATTGTTATTTCTTTGGATTGAAAACAATAGAAAGCAGGGCTCACCCTTTGAAAGTCTTTCAAGGTAACTTCGTATATGATGTCTTTGTCTGGTCCAATTTTGTACTCTGGTTTACCTTCGCTTCCAAAGCCGTACCTATATAAACAAGGACAGACACGACAGAGCATGAGCCTGGTGATGATGCTGCTGAGAAGAACAATAAACAAACTGTTGAACCTTCATTCTGAAACAACCCACTTCTCTGTGTCGAACAGCCAAACTGGGCACAATGACGGTATTAACTGTCAACTCAAGCCGTTTGACATTTAAACTGCAGTGTGGGAAATACCAACTGTTGTAGAATTCAAAACCCGACACTGGTAAAAAAAAAAAAAAAAAAAAGAAGAAATCCCTAGATGTTTTAGGGATACTTTTTATTTTCTATTTTATAGCAATGTTCCAGAAACTTACTCAAAATGCAATGATGCAAAGGAAAAACTGTGGGAGAGGAAGTACAACATACATGACATCAGTTGGTCTCAATACACCTCCCTGTTACGAACTATTTATTATTAATCCATACCCTGCAGACTTTAATACAAAACAAAGTGCGCATTTTAAAAGCTCTTAACCGGATAATTATTTTAGGATGGTTCCTTTCTTGTAAAAAAAAAGGTGAACATTTTTTGTGAAGAATTGTTAAAACAGTATTTCCCCTCTTTTGTTTGTTTGTTTGTTTACATGTCTTCACTCTCTTACTTCACATTTGTTTCATTGTTAGTTGATTGCTTGCTGGCATGAACTCTCGATAGTTAGTGTGTCATAAATTCCTGGTACTTAACACCAGCACTTGCTTGAGGGGATCATGGGGAGGGTTGGTGTGGGCAGGGTTAAGGCAATGATATGATGTGGTTTTTGGGAGCACAGTGTCCTCTATCTATTTTTGTAATTCCTTATTTATGTTATGAGGTTTAGGCTGTACAGTGTGCAGTGTTGTGTGTATGTGTTTTTACTCTCTTTTTTTGTCTGCGTTGTTTATGAAAAGAGAAAACTGGAGGGAAACATGAACAGGAATCTGCCTTTTGTGTGTTCGAATGAGTTTATGTAAAACATTATTTGCAATAATTATGATCATCTACTTTATAATATGTCAAAGACTGTGACAAATGCACATCTAATTTCGCAGGATCTAAAGTTTCTTCTTCAAGTTGCATCCTCAACCGACCAACAGTCCAAAAGTTAAAGGCTCGACATCTACTATTACAGAGAAAAGTAGCAAATTCTTATATTTAAGAAGCTGGATACCGTAAATGTTTGACCTTTTTTAATAGAAAAAATGATTACAATTCTTAATTCTTTAATTATTCAGCATACAGCTAGCAACTCTAATAATAATCTGAACATTCTTTTGTTTTTTGGATGACTGACAGTTCAGTCACGTCCTGAAGATCAAAATAACACACGTCATGCCTCCATCTCTATGAATCAAGATCCTGACAGCTACGACTTGAAAAAAATCATAAAGGCTTTTATTAAACACTATAGTGTGTTGGGGAAGCAATTTCAGCAACATATTCACATTATATCAGGTGAATGTTAGCATTTTGTTAGCAGCAGATTGCTGTCTGTGATTGTTTTCCACTGCTGAGAACTCACTCGATTGTTGGGGACCGCAGGACTTGTGACTCAAATCAATAAGTACGAACTGTTTACTATAAATAGAAGCAAGTAACAATATTGATGTAAGAACATATTTTACATAAACAATATGCAGCAATCTGTAGAGAGCTGTACACATTTTTAGTTAATTGTACTGT
This sequence comes from Sparus aurata, assembly GCF_900880675.1. Lineage (NCBI taxonomy): Eukaryota > Metazoa > Chordata > Actinopteri > Spariformes > Sparidae > Sparus > Sparus aurata. Next base: position 19,029,728 of record NC_044192.1, read on the forward strand.
TCTTTGTATTGATGTGTTTTGGTATGTGTGCTGTTATGTGTGTATTTCATTGTATTTCCATAAGTGAACACTGACAGATGTGTATTTTTAAATGCAGTGTTAAAGTCCACCAGGGACAAAATCTGAGAATTACTAAAAGCTACACACTCTGTGTGGTACAAGTTTCATGCTTTGTGTTGGAGCTATGTTATATTTCATAAAGTTCAAATTAGTAAGCTAAAAACTAAAGCTAGGTGTGAAAAAAAAACTGGACGTGAGAGAAAAAAAAACAATTAAAATTATGTACAGAAAATATACAGAAAATGTCTTTGGTTTTAGCCTTTGTTAAACATCTCAACACAAGCGTGAGGAGAAACTCAGACTGGGACGTGATTTTGAGCGATGTGCATTAGCAAAGCGAGGCGAAGTGTATTTGAACAACTTTTATGAACTTCTTAAATCTCTCATCCCTGACAAATACCCCAAACATATTTACAATCAAACTAAAAATAAAAACAAAGCTGAATGAGCAAACACAAATTGGAAACTAACCACTGGAAAACCTTCAAATATAATAACTCGGGTTTGTACATTGTGGGTCTATCTTTTTTTCTACCTATCTCTGGTCATCTTTGCCATCTTTGTTTTTAGCTGTTGGTCTGTTTCTATCGTCTCTAAATTGTTTTTTAGAACTGTGTGTAACACAGAGCAACTTAAGACTGGAGTCAAATTCCTTCAAATTGTACACGTACATTGGCCATAAAGCTGATTACGTGGAAATACTGACTGTAAATTTAGAGGATTTTTCTGATTACAGTCTCGGTCTTCAAAAGTCCATATCAGACAAACACTGAAGGAAAACTGTACTGTAAAATAGAAAATGATTATAATCAGCATCTGATGCCATGAAATAAAAGGTTCCTGGGGATCTTAATTGCATTTTGTCTTCACGGGCGTAATGAAGGACCAAAGCAGAGACAATCCCACATAAATACTGGCTCACTGTAATTGAACCAAGGGAGGAAAAGAAGTGACAAGGATCACATTTTAAGCTTGAAGTTTCAGCAACTTACTTTGGCTTTAAGTAGAGTATACAGCACTCTCCCTTCTGCATCTTGTCCATGGCCCGGTCGACACCGAGAGGAACGCCTTTATCTTCAGCCTCACCAACAATGAAGCTGATGTCCCTGCAGTCAAACAATCTGCCACCACAGCTTCCCTCCAGGTGCACTGTGGGACAATAATCATGCCAAGGGTTTAACCTCTGATGCAATTGCTCAATAAAGAAATATCCGTGAAGAAAAACAAAAAGGGGTTTTACCATCAACTGTTGCACCATCGTTGGGATTACTGTAACCATCCCCTTTGACCTTTATTCTCCTTAAGATGCCGCTGTCATCCGTAAGCATCTCCCCTTCGAAATTGAGTAGCTCCATCTGTTCGTTGAACGTTTTATTTAGTCATTGCGCCGCACAAACAGTGATATACAGCAGAACACAAAATTACAGCTCAGCCTAACTCTGTGTAGGTGTGGGAGGAGAAACGAATACATAATGAAAAACAAGTAGGAGTGAACACACAAGTCAGGGATGTAAAACAGAAAAAAGAGAAATAATGACCAGCGGGAAAAGTTGTCTGTTGCCACTTTAATAAACCCCAGTGATGTAAAAAGTACCAAAAGTCGTACTTGCATGAAAAAGTAAAGATATCGCATTAAAGTCGCCCATACAAATAAAATAAATTGTACATAGTATACTTGAGTAAAGGTCAAAGTCGAAAGTATCCGCCATTAAAGGGATAGTTTGGTTTTGAAGTGGGGTCATATAAAGTACATTTCTATAGTCGATCTGTTTCCTACAGTAATCACCGATCAGCGAGGCCTCAGTTTGGAGAAGTAGAGAGCCGCTCCAGCCCAGAGGCTCAGCTTTGTACTGCAGTGAACGGGGTTCAGCATAAAAGCGAAATTAACCACCTAAAACAAGGCTCACCTAAAAAAATTTACATCAGGTCAAGTGTACGTTGTATAGGTAAAATTCACAGCGCTTTACATCGCCGTCAGGCCGCGCTTTCTTTTGGCACTACATTTTCTCAACCGCAGAACCCCCGTATCCCTACGCACTAGCGTAACTGGGCAACAGCTGATCTGCGAGCGGCGGAATACAGCGCGAGGCCCAGCTGCTGGACGAGAGGTTTACTTTCGCTAAAAACGAAACTTAACTCTCCGTATCCTTCCACATTATGCGGAAGGATACGGAGGGATACGGGGTTCTGCAGTTCTGCGGTTCTGCGTAGGAATACGGGGGTTCTGCGGTTGAGAAAATGTAGTGCCAAAAGAAAGCGCGGCCTTTGGTGGTTCTGTTTTGGTGGTTAATTTCGCTTTTTTGCTGAACCCCGTTCACTGCAGTACAAAGCTGAGCCTCTGGGCTGGAGCAGCTCTCTACTTCTCCAAACTGAGGCCTCGCTGATCGGTGATTACGTTAGGAAACAGATCGACTATAGATATGTACTTTATATGACCCGACTTCAAAAAAACTGAACTATCCCTTTAAATCTATTTACAACAAGTAATTTTCTGGTAATGAAAGTACTTAAAAGTCAAAACTGTATTTATTCACATGTATGTAAATACCATACACTATTTCTACATAATGTTGCTTTAAGTACAGTACTTGTGTTTATGTACTTAGTTACAATCAAACACTAAATACCAATCAGGGCGAGTTGAAGTTAAATATTACCCTAACAAAAATAAACAATCTGAATGTGTCGGCACACTCTGAGCGATCACGTGAGCAAATAACGACGAACACCTGATGATATAATGCTTGGTGACATCTGCCCAGTTACTTTTTTTGTTAGCGGCGATGCGGGGGACGCAGACGAAAGACAATTTCAAAGATCATGTCCACAATTGTCCACAGGGGGTGACTTGTGAGGCAGATCATTTAGCTCAATGTCTTTTGATTCTTCCTAGAACTGACTTATAATTATAATTGATTACAGAGGACAGAGAAAGCCTGAACTGTGTCTCCACTGAGCTCCAAACAGACATCTGAACTGCTCTGAGTGTTATGCTGAGAAGGATTAAAATAGACAAACCAGTTAATTTTATGAGCACGGAGCAGCGTCTGCAGAGACTGACACATGCTCCTGAATTATCAGGGTGCCTCGGTGTGATGCAGTTAATGCAAAGCACAAAAGGCAGCACTGACGCAGCACACCTACCTCGAACACTACTGGAGTGCTGGGAGGTATTTTGTCGGGATTACCAGCAGGTCCATAAGCGTACTCTGGTTGGCAGAGTAATGTGCACACCTCGCCTCTCTGCATGGACAACACACCAATATCCCAAGCCTTGAGGACTTGTCCTGTGAGAGAATGCAGAAAATAAAAACACTATGAGAAGAGATGCTGCTGATTTGTTAAGCTGCCTCAAAGATCATGCAATCATAATCTGACACCAAAGGTAAAGGGGAAGACAGTGAGGAGACAGTACATAAAGACAGGGCTAGCCTGGCTCCATCCAAAGATTAAAGAAATCAGCCAACCAGCTACTCTAGAACTCATTAATCAACACCTTACATCTATTTATTTTGAGCAAAGATGTAAGAATGACAAGCTGTGGTTTCAAAAGGCCAGTAGCTAATATACCAGACTAGCCGTTGTTTTTTGAGTAACAAGCAGATACTCCAGGAAGTTATTGCAACCAGCCAAGAAATGGTCTGGCGCATAACCATATAATCGCCCTGTAAAACCACGACTTGTTGTTTTTACGCTTTGTTTTATATATGAAAATATAATGTGTTAATTAGGGAGCTTTATGGGAGCAAGTGAGTGGGTTTTGCTGTCGTTGGACGCAGCAAAGCTACCTTGTTTTCCCTGTGTTTTCCAGCCGAACCAACCGTCGCCTGACTTTAACTTCATATCTAACTGACGTGAAAGCGGATAGCTCATCTAACGCTCAGTAAATAAACAGTCATAATTCTGTTGCTTTAAATGCACAGTTTGTAACATCTACCAATAACTGTCTCTCAATCAAACAAAGACAATGGATTTGCGATCTGGCAGATGATAACCTATTACAGTTTTATTCACATTGTGTTGTACACCCACTATAAATAGATGACGGACTTCTTTCCCATTGATAATCGTCAAATTTGCCAATTTTTTATTTATGGTGTGACATCACAAATGTAGAAAGTAGAAAGCAGCATGAAGGCTGTCTCTTTTTTATATCTTTTAATTCAGTCTCTCTTTCGAACTCAGCGCCGATATAGAATCACGGCTGTGACGGGAACACAACAACATACTGAATTAACATCCATCCTTCGATGTAAAGCTGCACTTTAACATCGTACAGTCAGCGCTGAGTTTGAAAGAAAAAATTTAATAAAAAATGTGAAAAAAGGTAACCAGCATTACGTGTGGTC